>NC_059430.1:129583113-129793113 GCF_021028975.2 Sphaerodactylus townsendi | reverse complement strand
CGTTAAGGCAGCGCGGTGCATTCTCCTGCGCGTGCGGTCGCAGGAGTTATCGGCCTTCTGGGGCTTGTTATCCGGGCTCTGTGACAGGGCTGAAACGGTAAGCCCCTGAAGGCCGGGCATGCTCTCGCGGTTGGTGGTGCGCACGCGGGGCCGCCTTCCCCCCCGCCCCGGTTCACAAAGGTGACCATCTGGTCACCTTATTCTTGGACAAAGAAACCAAGTTAACTTTATGACTTCTGATGTACATTCTCACTAACATGTGAGCAACGGCTATCTGAACTGACCAACAGCTAATCAATAGATCAGGTCATAAACAGTGGCTTGAGCAACTTGTTTACATACAAACAGTTAACCGTTTTAGGACTGAGTTGTGACAGGCACTTGCAAAACCCCAATGACTTTGCCAAAGGTCCTTTCGAAATCCAAATAAACTGTGTCTGGTCATTCCTGTCCCCTTTCAGATAACTCCAAAAGGTTAGTGAGACAGGCTTCGCCTCCGCAGAATTATTTTGTTTGTAATATAGTTTTGATAGATATATAATGTTAGTAGAATTTAGGTTTTATTTTGATTTTCTGTAAGGTTTTCCTTCCTGCTGTAAAATGCATTACAAAGTCATAAGCTTGCTGGAACAGAAAGATTAGATTATGCTAAAGGTGGACCCATGTGGTTTCTAAACACGCCCTACTCTGCAAACTGGGTGTGGACCACCTAGAATCTCGCTGGCCTGAATCAGATGTCACCAGTTGTCACAACACAGGGCCAATGCTTTTGCGAAGCCCCGTCTCTTTATAAGATTTGGGGTTGCCCAGTTGGGAAATTCCTGGAGATTTGGGGATGGAACCTGGAAGGAACAGGTTTTGAGTACAACCCCACAGAGGCCCCCCTCCAAATCAGCCATTTTCTTCTGGGAGATCTAATCTCTGTTGTCTGGAGAGCAGTTGAATTTATGGGAGGTTCTGAGAGATCCGGAGGTTGAAAACCCTAAGGAGCAGCAGTGGAGTAGTGGTTAAGAGCAGGTGAACTCTAATCTGGAGGAACCGGGTTTGATTCCCCGCTCTGCTGCTTGAGCTGTGGAGGCTTATCTGGGGAACTAGATTAGCCTGTGCACTGCAACACATGCCAGATGGGTGACCTTGAGCTAGTCACAGTTCTTCTGAGCGCTCTCAGCCCCACCTACCTCACAGGGTGTTTGTTGTGAGGGGGGGGGGGAAGGGAAAAGAGTTTGTAAGCCCCTTTGAGTCTCCTGCAGGAGAGAAAGGGGAGAATATAAATCCAACTCTTCTTCTTCTATTATTTATTTTGAAAAGTACTGCCACAATAAAAAAAGGCACTCAGTTCATGTCCGAAGCATTATTTCTAGCGACTGTTAAAAAACAACCCTGCTTTGTCAGGAGGGAAATGGAACTCTGTACATGCTCAGAACTGCCCTGCTCTTAAACCATTTAAAAAACCCTTCGGCCAACTTTGCACGTGCAGAAGCCCAGCATCATTATTATTATTATTATTATTATTATTATTATTATTATTATTATTATTATTATTATTATTATACAAAACAGTTACACACAGCAAGCAAGATCAATATGCTGGATTTTGTATTACATCACACGTCGGACACTTCCCAAGCATCTAGGACTGTGTGATGTATCGACGAATAATGCGTGCAGAGCCGAGTAGGGTGGCCTTTTGCAGCTGACATATGGTGATTTTGTCAGCGCCAATTGTTTTTAAGTGCCGTTCAAGATCTTTAGGCACTGCACCCAGTGTGCCGATCACCACTGGGACCACCTTTACTGGTTTGTGCCAGAGTCTTTGTAGTTCAATCCTTAAATCCTCGTTTATTATTATTATTATTATTATTATTATTATTATTATTATTATTATTATTATTATTATTATTATTGTTTTGTTGTTGTTGTTGTTGTTGTTGTTGTAGTAGTAGTAGTAGTAGTAGTAGTAGTAGTAGTAGTAGTAGTAGTATACCGCCCTCCCCCCGACCTCCCCTTGCTGCCACCTGGAAGCGGACTTCACCACCTGCAGCAAGCAAGCGGCGCCCAAAGAGCGAGGGAGGGCAGTAGAACTACAACCCCCAGCAGCCTTTGCGCTTTGAGGCAGGGGAGTGGGCGGAGCCAGCAGGCCGGGAGGCAGGCCCGGAACTGGCCCCTTCCAAGAGGGCTCGGGCATGCGCCGTGATTAACCCGGAAGCCAAGGGTCCTGCTGCGGCGGCTGCACTAACGGAGCCACTTGAAGTTGCCCACCTGGCCCAGATAGGGGAGGTAAGAGATGGGAGGGGCCAGCAGGGAGAGGGAAGGCATGAGGGTTGCCACATGCTGGCAGAGGCCCTGCTCCTGTGCTTGCAACCGCTAGGCGTTCCTTCTCAGGCAAAACTGGAGAGGCACAACTGAAGAAATGCTTCTGCTTTTGCTATGGAGGATATTAAAATTGGGAATTTGCAGCCTAGCGTGTTATTGTGCATTTGCAATATTGTGGATTTGCGCCGTGCTATGATATTGTGCATTTGCAGTCTGGCATGAAATTGTGCATTTGCAATATTGTGCAGCCTAGCATGATATTGTGCATTTGCAATATTGTGCAGCCTAGCATGATATTGTGCAATTGCAATATTGTGCATTTGCGGGCTGGCATGATGTTATTTACACACAGCCTTAAGAGCCAAATAATGTGCCCACCAACAAAGCATCTTTTTGTGTGGCTGGATAGTGTAACGTTGTCACAGTGGAATCCGGCTTTTGTATAATTGTATCTTAGCATTTTTTTTAATATTGTCTGCAATTTGTATCTGGATATTGCCACTGAATTTAGAGCACTGCAGTTTCATAGCGTTGGAGCCGTGGGGTGTTTGGTGTTGCTTGCAGAAGGTAGCAAGGAGAGAACCATGCCAGGTATAATTCTATTAAACACAGTGTATGTTCCAAAATAAATTAAAACTGTTTATCAACACTGTTCTTGGGTCTGTTTTCCTTATGGTAACTGGCTTTATATGCTGTTTTACATACGCAGCAAAGGGTAAGTTTATGCCTAAAGTTGTGTTAAGAAAAAATGTACTTTTCCATTTCAAACCTTTATTGGCATAAATTAAACGACGTGCTTTTGAAGCAGAATGTGAAAGATTGTGTTCGATACATTGAACTTTAAAAAGTTTGACTCTAAAGTTTTTCTTAACAGCAGTTATAGGTCATATGAATGTGTCTCTTAGTTTGTCATAAAGGTGATTGTCCAAAAGAATGTGCATCACTGTGTCAGGAGTTTTGTCTCCACAGGTACAGTGTCCTTCTGAATAAGAGATTTGTTGGAATCTACCAGACAGGACAGATAAGGGAAATACCTTCGTCCTAGCTTGCATGAAAGCTTTACGAAGATAAAGTGTATCTAGAGTAGAAAGATATTTTGAATTAGGTCGCCAAGTTACCAAGGAATTAAGGAGAGCAGATTTTTGGTTCAGCTGGATGCAGTAATTGTTCCTCATTAACTTTTAGTCTTTGCTTAACTATTCTTAGGCTAGAGTGTACATCTAAGAGAGCCTAGGACTGAGATCAATTTGTATATATTCAACCTTTTGGCATATCTTCTTGGACCAGCTGGGAAGGTGGATATCTTCTAGCTCTAGCATGTGTGTGATTAGGCTTGGGGGCGGTGTCTTGGAAATGTATTTTCAACCAATATTTGATTGTAGTGATCCCAGCTCTCGTATCAACTAGCCATTTTCTGGTCTCAGCACAAATTGTCATGTGTCTAACACAGTTTGGCCAGCCAAACTGGTGTAGAAATCAGGCCTGATTTCACTCCGCCTCATCAGAAAAGGTGTGGATCCAGATTAGAAGTGTGTGAAGTAGTTGTGGGATCACTTTAGCGTTAAAGATACGCATTGCCACTGGAATCGGTTACCTTGATGAAAGCAGAAATGAGAATAGTCCCTTTCGCACATGCAGAATAATGCACTTTGAATGCACTTTGCGGCTATGTGGAATAGAAAAATCCACTTGCAAACAGTTGTGAAAGTGGATTGAAAGTGCATTATTCTGCATTTGCAGAAGGGGCCTAAGATGTACATTTAGCTAGTTTGATTGTGTTCTGTGGGTCGTCCATTTCATGTTATAATGGAAATTTAGACCTAGATACTTGGAGTGTCTCACCAGATTGAGTTGCCAACCTTCCATTTGTAAAGTATCTTCACAAGTATCTTCTCACAAATATAACTATTTTGGATTTGTCAAAATTAATGGCAAGTGAATTTTGTTGGCAGAAGTAGCTGGATTCTTGGAGGTAACATTTTAAGCCAATTTGACTGTGGAATAGAATTGGAGTGTCATTGGCATAGAGCAGTGATGGCGAACCTTTTCGAGCCCGAGTGCCCAAACCACAACTCAAAACCCACTTGTTTATTGCAAAGTGCCAACATGGCAATTTAATTTAATACTGAGGTTTTAGTTTAGAAAAAATGGTTGACTCCGAGGTGTGCGTTACCATCAGATGCAGTAAGCTTGGTGGTAGTGGAGGTACGAAGCTTCTACTTTGCGGAAGCAACCGGCTTGCAACTCTCTTCAATAGCGGGTGAATCACGACCCTAGGAGGGTTTACTCAAAAGCAAGCCCCATTGCCAGCAACCGAGCTTACTCCCAGGTAAAGGATCACGCTTTAGCTTTTCGCATGAAAATCAGTGGGGTTTAACAGTGCTTAACAGGGTTACCTACACTGCTTCCCCAAAACTAGGTCTTAGGTTTAATGCTAATAATCAAGCCTAGCGGCCCAGGACAGCCTAGATGTGTGGGGGGAGGGGGCACTCTGTTTGTGCGTGCCCACAGAGAGGGCTCTGAGTGCCACCTCTGGCACCCGTGCCATAGGATCGCCGCCACTGGCATAGTGTAGACGAGGGGTCGGATGGTTTCCTAGCTTGGGTGGATGACCATCAAACCCCCCTAGATGAAGAGCCAGATCGCTGATGAAAAGATTGAAGAGGTACGGTGTGAACACACAATCTTCCTTTACGCCTTTGTTTACTGAGATATTTGTACCGAAATTCTTTGCACTGAAAAATCCAGTTGGATTACTTTTTGGTTGGAAATCTATTTGATTTGAGGTGTAAACTTGACCTTTGTCATATAGGGAAAACTGTGTTTCAAATAAGTCCAGTTACTATAGAGAAAACAACGAGCAGTGATTATAAACTGTTTGATTTATTCTGCAACAGAATAGTGTGTTTAATGGAATTATATCTGGTACAGTTCACGCCTTTGTTGTTTACTATAGTATCGTGTACCAAACCCCGCTCCCCTCATTTAGTGCTCTTCTTGGAGAAGATGGCAACCCCCCCTTGGGGAAAGCAGGAAAAACAGCTGGTGGGAAAAACAGCTGGCGGCCAGGGGTGGGAGCATTGGGCTGGTTTGCAAAGGGAGGAGGGAGTGACTCCTCTGGCGAGGGAAGAGGGGAACCAAAAATGACACCCGCTGTTCTGGGCTGATGGGATTTAATTAATTTCAATAAGCCTTTATTGGCATATACACGATAGTATAAAATTACAGTTCCAGTTAAAAAGTGAAGAGTAAAAAACTTCGCGTTTGTCATACATTCAGCTTACAAACTTCTGACAACAACTTTGCCGCTATAAGGCAACAATGAAAATCCTGACAATTTAAAAGCGTAACTACTGGTACCTTATCTGATTCAGTATAATCAATCACAGGGTCTATAGCTTGGGATAACAGGCTGGATCGGAGTTCTTGGTATAATAAGCAGTTCGGGAGAATGTGTGGGATGGAGTCCAGCTGTCCTATGCTACAGGGACAGAACCTCTTATCGCTTGGAAGACCTTTAAGTCTTCCTCTGTGCAGCGGAGATGGCATGATGTTAAATCTAGCCAGCATATAGGCTCTCCTGTGTATGGGATTTGTGAGCGCTGTAATATAATAGGCTGGGTCTCCCTGCGTGAAAGGAATTGACATATTTGTCGGTGAACAAGATTTATTTGCCAAGCTCTGCAGTTGTTGATAGTCCATTGCTAACAGCCTCTCTTTAATGAGGGCAAAAGTTTCAGTGAAGGTTAGCATATTGAAGGAGTCACTGTCATAACCCAGTTCCTCGATCTTTGCTGTAACTATTGTGCACCATTTTGAATGGTGGAGTTCACTCAAGGTAAGTTGGGTCAATTGAGTTTCTGGAGCTTCGGTAGTGAATATTTAACCAGAATTTTATAATGATTAGCCAGGCTGATGGGATTTGTAGTCCATGAACATCTGGAGAGCCGCAGGTTGCAGACCCCTGCTCTAGAGTGCAGTCTATGTTTTGACTGCAGAGGAAGCTAAATTGTCCTGCAGGGAAGGTGTTGGAAGAAAACTGGACTTTGGGGGCTTGAGTTTCTGTTGGGGTCCTGGATATGCCATGCTCCAGATATCAGTAATCAGAATCCCCAGGGCCAAAGCCAGCATCCAGAAGAGCACCCATTTGTGAGTGTATGCACTGTGACCCTGTGATACTTTATTCCGGTGATCTTTGTGTTACAATAGCCACAGACTAGGGTTGTATACAGTGGTGGGATCCAAAAATTTTAGTAACAGGTTCCCATGGTGGTGGGATTCAAACAGTGGCGTAGCGCCAATGGGGCTGGGCGGGGCACGACGAGGGCGGGGCCGGGCATTCCGGGGGCGGGGCATTAATAATTTCTCTGTTACTGTAAAAAACTCTTACTGTAAACCAAAAAGTTCCTAATTTTCAGCTGGTATCTTTCTGTCCATAATTTAAACTCATTCTAGCAAGTTCTATGGTCTACTGCCAACAGAAACAACTACTTCTCCTCTAATTGATTGCCTGTCAAATACTTAATACTTTCAAATACTTAATTTTGTTTCTAGAAATCAAAAGAAGGAGACTTTCCTTAAACAAGGAACTTGACCATCTTTCTAAAACATGTTTTTAAAACAGCCCAACAGGGAGAATTATCCCGTTTTCTACCTTCGCTAACCAGCCACATAGGAAACAACAGGACTTTGTGATTTTTGGACCTAATGGAATTTCTAACGGAAAAGCAGACCTAATTAGTATCCCCCTCTCGGCACACACCAATAATTAGTAACCCACTCTAGGGAACTGGTGAGAACCTGCTGGATCCCACCTCTGGTTGTATATCATGTCTACTGCTGGAAATGGAATGGAATGAATAAAGTTTATTTCAGTTTGCTTGCCTGCCACTCTTCCACCCAGGAAGTTTAGGATAGCCTGGGCGCGAGCCACAAGACAACCCCGCAATCACTATTGCTGGAATGCCGTTTTGAAGAGTGTAAAATCCTGACATTTTCCTAACCGGCTTTCGGCAGCTGCCGGCACAGGAAGGTCCCTGTCGGAGAGCGTTCTGCCGCACAGTTGCGAAAGGTGGAATGCAATTAGAGCTCCGAAATCAAAGGCCTCGGAAATACTTACAGGGGTGTGTTCGCACATCAGGTTGTTCAGCAATGCCCGGGAGCGCTTAGTTCTGTACCCTGTGCAGTTTTCGCCTCGACTTTATCAGTGCGGCCAGCCTGTAAACTTTCTTTGCCTTGCTCTGCGTTGGAGACTTACACGGGTTAATTACACAGTTCCAGGCAAAGCGGTTGATGGTGAGATTTAGTTTTGAGTGTGACATTTGGCAGGAGATCAGCAGCGGAGCGCTTCCGCTCTTCCTGCGCAGAGGCACTTTCTTCGATCGGCCTTGGGACTCTCGGCCATCCTGGTTTTGAGGTGGTTGAGAAGTTCTTTACAGGCTGCATCTTTTTGCGTTCTCGGGTAAGCTGGTAAGGGCTAGGACAGTGGTGGCGAACTTATGGCACAGGTGCCAGAGGTGGCACTCAGAGCCCTCTCTGTGGGCACGCTCAAACAGAGTCACCCCCCCCACACACACACACATCTAGGCTGGCCTGGGCCGCTGGGCTCAATTATTAGCATTAAACCTAAGACCTAGTTTTGGGGAAGCAGTGTAGGTAACGCTGTTAAGCGTTGCTAAACCCCACTGATTTTCATGCAAAGAAGTCAAGCACGATCCTTTGCCTGGGAGTAAGCTCTGTTGCTGGCAATGGGGCTTGCTTCTGAGTAAACCCTCCTAGGGTCGTGATTCACCGGTTGGAAGAGTTGCACAGTTGCTTCAAAGCAAAGCCACCGACTGCCACCAAGCTTACTCCCGAGTAACGCACTTGGAGCCAACCGGTTTTTCTAAACTAAAACCTCAGTATTCAGGTTCGATTGCCGTGTTGGCACTTTGCGATCAATAAGTGGGTTTTGGGTTGCAGTTTGGGCACTCGGTCTGGAAAAGGTTCGCTATCACTGGGCTAGGAGCATGCTGTAAAGAGGGGAAGTCTCCCATTCAAATCTCTCTTTCGCTGTGAATTCATTAGGTCTCCTTTGTCTCTCTCCCACAATCTGGAGATGAGGCTAGACCGGTATAAGGATCAGGATCGTGTGTCCTCATGTGTGTGAGGCACTTCAGCCGTTCAGAAAGCACTTTACCCATTTGAATTTTTATTATTGTCAACACTGATCACAGCCCATCAATCTTTTCGGAACTTTGCCATGCTTATTCGCAATTGCTGGCTGAAATTGGAACCAAAGAAGACGGACCACCACCACCCCCGACCCCCGATTATAACATCAAATGTTAGCACACTCTGCCACAGCAATGTCTTAAAAACAACAACGGAATACATGTTTTTGAAACTGTAAAACAACTTGATGATCAGTTGAAAAGAAATCTTGCTTGAATATACTTTATTGTTTTAAAAAAAGAAAGAAAAGGGCATGTAGCAAACACACCCACATAGAACAACAAATAACAGACAAACAACAACAAACACAAATATTTTACATGTCAAGCTTCCACGGCTATGACTGTATAACAAGTTCTATACAATCCAAACCGATAAATCTCAGAAGCTGTTATAAAGAAAGACAATTGTAGAAACTTCCCCTTCAACCTATTTCATATACTTTGTTCTAGAATCTCGCTATTACACCTGACTGTTCTTAATTCATTTAACAATTAAAGAAAAGGAAAAAAGTTTGTCTATAATAAGTGTTTTATATTAGTACATTCTGTTACTCTATAAATATTGTTTCTTAATAGTTTTCTATCCTATGTAACCCTTACACCTAATAAAAAAAAACCAAGAAGGTTTAATCTAATATAACTTAATATTCAATCTTGAATTGGCCCTGGCAAAATCTATGTAAATGTAGACAGGGGATGTGTTTAGGAACCGGGATTTAGCTGTTTGCAAAACTGCATACTCGGCGCGCAGGAAGGTCCAAATCCATGCTGTTATATTTGCAATCTTGTCCCCCAAAGGACCATAAATTTAGCTCCAAATCCCACCCCACCACAAGAAAGTTGCTGGGTGTATGTCCGTGCTGGCAAACCTATGGCGCTCCAGATGTTCATGGACTACAATTCCCATCAGCCAATTGGCCATGCTGTCAGGAGCGAATGGGAATTGTAGTCCATGAACATCTGGAGCGCCATAGGCTCGCCACCACTGGTTGTATGTTCATGTGTATATCTTCATATCCTATTGAAGGTACTAGTCAAGGCCTCCAAAACCTGCCCCAGACTTGGCGTATACAAGCTTTTGAGTCACACAGAAGTTTTGAACTTGCACGATTTGACCCATCCAGCAATAGGCTGAGTCAAAGTAATTTCTGTGCCTTTGCAAACAGTTTCTTTGGGTGGAAAGGAAAAAAATACCTTTTTTGTAATTTTTGAAGAGAGCTGTAGGGTAGAAGATTTTCTTGCCTGAAAACCAGGTGCAGGTTTAAAGAGCCCACTTCAGAGGCTGTACAAAGAGTGGCACGTAAATGATTTTTCTTAACCTTGAGTGATTTTTCTTAGCAATGATTGCCACCTAACCTACTTCGCAGGGTTGTTGTGAGGATGTCGTGCTCCTTGGAGGAAAGGAAAAACAGTCAGGCCAAGAAACGCTGCCCTTCTCTCAATTCAGTGCCGAGCACGTAAATGAGTGACTTGCCAGCATTCTTAACTTTGAGTGATTTTTCTTTGCAATGATTGCCACCTAACCTACCGCTTCACAGGAGTTGTTTGTGAGGGATGTCAGTGCTCCTTGGAGTGAATTGAAAGGAAACAGTCCAGGCCAAGAAACGTAGCCCTTCTCTCCAATTCCAGTGCCGGTAGCAGCGTGAAATGAGTGACTTGCCAGCATTCTTAACCTTGAGTGATTTTTCTTTGCAATGATTGCCACCTAACCTACTTCGCAGGGTTGTTGTGAGGATGTCGTGCTCCTTGGAGGAAAGGAAAAACAGTCAGGCCAAGAAACGCCGCCCTTCTCTCAATTCAGTGCCGAGCACGTAAATGAGTGACTTGCCAGCATTCTTAACCTTGAGTGATTTTTCTTTGCAATGATTGCCACCTAACCTACTTCGCAGGGTTGTTGTGAGGATGTCGTGCTCCTTGAAGTGAAAGGAAAAACAGTCAGGCCAAGAAACGCTGCCCTTCTCTCAATTCAGTGCCGAGCACGTAAATGAGTGACTTGCCAGCATTCTTAACCTTGAGTGATTTTTCTTCGCAACGATTGCCACCTAACCTACTTCGCAGGGTTGTTGTGAGGATGTCGTGCTCCTTGGAGTGAAAGGAAAAACAGTCAGGCCAAGAAACGCCGCCCTTCTCTCAATTCAGTGCCGAGCACGTAAATGAGTGACTTGCCAGCATTCTTAACCTTGAGTGATTTTTCTTTGCAATGATTGCCACCTAACCTACTTCGCAGGGTTGTTGTGAGGATGTCGTGCTCCTTGGAGTGAAAGGAAAAACAGTCAGGCCAAGAAACGCCGCCCTTCTCTCAATTCAGTGCCGAGCGTCCCGGACAGAAACATTCACGTTAATGTTCTATTCCGAATGCCTGGCTTGGCTCTGAAACATGCACTTTAAAAAATAGCAATCAGAATAATGAATAAATAATGAATACATCAAAAAAAAAATTAAAAGTAGCCGGGTGGTTCCCTGGTTTCTTAGCATTTGCAATAAAACGTTTCTTTTTCCCGCAGCGTGCGGACAGTTTCCCAAAAGCAACGCCCCATCTCTCCCTCTGCCCCCTTCTCTCCTCCGTTGCTCATTTACAGCATGATTTGCAAGACGGTCCCTAACTGGGAGAGGGACGGGGGGGAAGGGGGGGAATCCAACCCTGGGTAGGCTGAGACTCTGCTGTCATCCATATATGGGCATGCCCCAAACGTGGCTTTGCGATTGGCTGCCCGCCTCCATGCATATGTCTGTCAACAAATGGCAGCGGCTGGCCCCGTGATGTCCGTGCGCGTGCGCGAGCCCGGAAAAAGGGGGGGGGGGATGTTTGCAATCTAGAGAATCCAGGGCTCTTGTTGTATTGCAAGGGGGGCATAAAAGGGGCCGGTGGAATGGGGATGCTGGCCCTTTAAGAGACCCAGCCGTCCCTCCCCAGACAGGAGGGGGGGGGGGTTGCCAAGAAAATCCAATGTACACCCCCCCCTGTTTTTTTTTTGCTCACCCGGAACCCTCCCCCTTTCTCCTTGTGTTTGCAAAAAAATAAAATAAAGAGGGTTCTGAATTGCAACCTGTGGGTTTAATTTAAAATATATATGTATATATATTTTGTTTTCCAGGCCCCCAAAGCAGGGATGTAGGGTGCAACGGGGAGGCCTTCCTTTTCCAGATAGCATCCCCCCCCCCCTCTCTCTTTTGGGATCACAGGTAAGGAAACTTCCCCTTTGGGGGGCTTTGGCAGCTGGCTTGTTGTGGTTGTTTTTGCAACGGGGCTCTGCGTCCGGTGGGTGTGAGAGGGGGTGCTGCACGGTGGGAGCCCCCAGTGCGAAGCGCTTCAAAGCAGCTGGTGCAGCGGAGCCAGGCGTGGGTGGTGGGGCGGGCGCGCTCAACACGCCCACCCTCGGCCATGCTCCCGTGCGGAATCCACAGACTTCCACCGCCCTACCCAAAGAGACGGGGGTTCCAGGCCGGAAGGCCGACCCAGATGGCCCAGCTTGACGTGACCTGGTCCCTTGCAGCTTCCCTGCACTTGGGCTGCTGAGGGTTTGCTTGGGGGGGGGGGGGGATCCCATCTCTTTCCCTGCCCCCCCCCCAAAAAACATGACCCCTTTAAAATGTGGATTTTTGCAAACAATTTTGCAAAAAGCAGGGTGCGTTCCTAAACCAGAATGCACTTCCTAGTCCAGTGGTGGCGAACCTCTGGCACGGGTGCCAGAGGTGGCACTCAGAGCCCTCTCTGTGGGCACACGCAAACAGAGTGCCCCCCCCCCCCCCACATCTAGGCTGGCCTGGGCCGCTGGGCTCGATTATTAGCATTAAACCTAAGACCTAGTTTTGGGGAAGCAGTGTAGGTAACCCTGTTAAGCGCTGTTAAACCCCACTGATTTTCATGCGAAGAACTAAAGCGCGATCCTTTACCTGGGAGTGAGCTCGGTTGCTGGCAATGGGGCTTGCTTCTGAGCAAACCCTCCTAGGGTCGTGATTCACCCGTTGGAAGAGTTGCACGGTTGCTTCAAAGCAAAGCCATCGACTGCCACCAAGCTTACTCCCGAGTAACGCACGCCTCGGAGCAACCGTTTTTTTCTAAACGAAAACCTCAGTGTTCAGGTTAAATTGCCGTGTTGGCACTTTGCGATAAATAAGTGGGTTTTGGGTTGCAGTTTGGGCACTCGGCCTCGAAAAGATTCGCCATCGCTGTCCTAGTCTGTGCGGGAGGGTCTTCTCGATCTCCCCCTGCGGAGAGCAGTCTGCTTTTCCGAAGAATTTCCCCACTAAAGTAATCTCGTGTGGCCCCCTCCCCTAGTTGCTTCGGAGCGAAAGACAACTTTGAAGTGACCAGGGTCAGGAGAAATTTGGGGAGAGGGAGAAGCGTTTACCTGTTGCAGGTAGGGGGGGAGTCAGAAGTAGCAACCGATGTGCCATATTTATTTGCTGGGAAGCATTTAGAGACGTTTGCCCCACAGGGCAAGGGGGGGACAACTTTCTAGCTGGGGCCAGAAGATCGATGCTTCTTATGGTGGTTTAAATAGGCACTAGGGCTGTTCTGTTTCTCCCTACCTGAAGCACTTCATGTGGCAGAATTCATTTGCCTGGGATACTGATCTTTGGGCAGAAGCTTTGGCTGGACTAGAACTCTTTGTCTTTACTTGCTAACTTTCTGTCTGCAAGGAGGTTGGTTTGGAAGTGCCTTAGGCCATGGGAGTCTTAGTCCCTGCCCTCACCCCCCACCCCCCCCCATTTGTAGATGGTACAGTTCAAATGCAGGTTTACCATCTCCAACATTAGAGTACAGCCCCATTAATTTGTTTCTTGCTGCCCTCCCCAATATTTGGGTCTCCCCAGTATCTCAAGCTGGGGTCTGAGAATCTTTAATATAGGCTTAGATGTCCACAAACCTACGCAGTGGCGTAGTGGCTAAGAGCAGTGGCTAAGAGTAGGTGCACTCTGATCTGGAGGAACCGGGTTTGATTCCCAGCATTGCTGCCTGAGCTGTGGAGGCTTATCTGGGGAATTCAGATTAGCCTGTACACTCCCACACATGCCAGCTGGGTGACCTTGGGCTAGTCACAGCTCTACGGAGCTCTCTCAGCCCCACCTACCTCAGGGTGTTTGTTGTGAGGGGGAAGGGCAAGGAGATTGTAAGCCCCTTTGAGTCTCCTATAGGAGAGAAAGGGGGGATATAAATCCAAACTCCTCCTCCTCCTCCTCCTCTTCTTCTTCTTCTTCTTCTTCTTCTTCTTCCCCCCCCCAAGGGGGGGCACCTAGAGTGAATTACAATATCCTCCTCTTCTCCATTTTATTTTCACAACAACCCTTTGAAGTAGGTTAGTATGTGACTCACTCAGGTAACCCAGCAAGTAGACTTCCCTGGTTTAGTGAGGATTTGAACTGGCTTACTGGCCTACCATGCGGTGGAAACACCCCCAGATGCTCCTGTCCCTCCCACCAGAACGGCATAGGAGGAAAGTATCGCTTCCCCATTCTTTTGGGGTTGCCGCAGTGGCCCTCTGTCCTCCTCTCAGACCTATTTGCAGACCTAGCACCCAAAGTCATGTGGAAGAGCTCTACTAGCAAATGCAGGGCATGCCGAGGAGAGCACTTTGAGTCTCCTTATAGGAGAGAAAGGTGGGATCAGAGGTGGGATCCAGCAGGTTCTCACCAGTTCCCGAGAGTGGGTTACTAATTCTTTGTGTGTGCCGAGAGGGGGTTACTAATTGGGTCTGCTTTTCTGTTAGAAATTCCATTAGGTCCAAAAATCATAAAGTCCTGTTGTTTCCTATGTGGCTGGTTAGCGAAGGTAGAAAACGGGATCATTCTCCCTGTTGGGCTGTTTTAAAAACCTGTTTTAGAAAGATGGTAAAGTTCCTTGTTTAAGGAAAGTCTCCTTCTTTTGATTTCTAGAAACAAAATTAAGTATTTGAAAGTATTAAGTATTTGACAGGCAGTCAATTAGAGGAGAATTCGTTGTTTCTGTTGGCAGTAGACGGTAGGACTTGCTATAATGAGTTTAAATTATGGACAGAAAGATACCAGCTGGAAACTAGGAACTTTTTTTACAGTAAGAGTTTTTTACAGTAACAGAGAAATTATTAATGCCTCGCCCCATTGGCGCTACGCCACTGTTTGAATCCCACCACCATGGGAACCTGTTACTAACATTTTTGGATCCCACCACTGGGTGGGATATAAATCCAAACTCCTCCTCCTCCTCCTCTTCTTCTTCTGAATGGAACCTCCATGTTCCAAGGCAGTCCACCTGACTAGCAGTGCCAGGAGGCAACATCAGGAGAAGGCCTCAGCCTCTCTGCCCCGTGGTTGACCTCCAGAAGAACTGGCTGGTCGCCGTGTGAGAAAGGATGCTGGGCTAGATGGACGACATGTCTGATCCATCAGGGCTCTTCTGATGTCCTTAGGAATGACCTAGCTTTAAAAAGGGGCTTGGACAGATTTATGGAGGAGAAGTCAATCTATGGCTACCAATCTTGATCCTCCTTGATCTCAGATTGCAAATGTCTTAGCAGACCAGGTGCTCAGGAGCAGCAGCAGCAGAAGGCCATTGCTTTCACCTCCTGCATGTGAGCTCCCAAAGGCACCTGGTGGGCCACTGCGAGTAGCAGAATGCTGGACTAGATGGACTCTGGTCTGATCCAGCAGGCTAGTTCTTATGTTCTTATGTTCTTATGACCGCCCGGGAGTGTATCCCAGAATCCTGTGCCTCTTGCAGTGTTTCCTCTGCTGATCAGTTACCGCACAGGTGTCAAACTCACGCCCCTCCAGATGTTATGGACTACAGTTCCCACCATCCCCTGCCAGCAGGATGCTGGCAGGGGGTGATGGGAACTGTAGTCCATAACATGTGGAGGGGCGCGAGTTTGACACCTATGCGTTACCGTGTGCAAAAGTGTCTTCAGGGAAAGGCCGTCTCTTCCCCCTCTCAGCGCTTCTGTGCTGTGTCATCCCCATCCTGACAAGCGCCCCTTTCCTCAGCTGCCGTGTGACCGCCTCTGCCCTGCCCTGCCCTTAAAGGGCAGTAGTCAGATCCTGGCTGTGGTCCAGCTTCCTTTTCTTCTGCGGTGAACTCTTGAGTGTAAATTATGCAGGAAGTTGTATAGAACCTGAGCTGGCAGCCTGCGTAGCGGGCACAGAGTGCCAAGCTGTGTTCTGACAGCCACTGTGTGGGTTGGACGAGGGAAGGCCAGGACGAAGGCACGATCCAGCGGATCCGTAGATGTGCGTGCAGGAGCTGCAGGCCAGAAAGAGAACTCTGACACCTTCCGTATTTCCCTGTCTTTTTTTAAAGTTGCCAGGGTTTTTTTGTGGCAGTCGTGAGGACTATCAGCTTGGCATCGAAAAACAGAACGGTGTCATTTCCGAGATGCAAGAAAAAGGAACGGTGTGCAGATTGAAGGAAGCAGTTTAGAAATTTAGAAAATTGTTCCTGGAATGGGCATTGATAAGATGAATGGGATGAAAAGCAGGAGGGTGTCATGAATACATTTTTTAAAAAACAACAACAACCTTTATTTGGCATTTAAAAATAGGTTCTAGAGCATTGTCAGACATTTTTGAAATGCAAATCAAGGGTACATTCAAAGTGCAGACAGGAAGACTGTATATAGCAGTATACATTACTTAGAAAGTTCGGTCACTTGTAAAAGAAATTTTGCTACTTTTTCCAAGAGCATGACATCTGTGTTGTTTAACAGAAGCTCCACAACAGAACAGTCAAAGTCACTTTCAGATTTGTCTAGGGCCAGCCTGGGAGAGAAATTCCTGATGCCCACATATCTCGGACAGTCAAGAATAATGGGAGCAAGAGTCTCCACTTGATTTTTACAGTGTGGACAAACCCGATCCTGGAGAGGGATGGATAAGTAGCGACCCTTTGTAATGGCCGATGGGAAGGTATTGGATCTGGCCCTTGTGATAATCCATCTCTGTTGGGGTTCAGTTAATAATTCAAGATATTTGGCTATGTGCCCCTGTTCCGGTATTATTCCGACAGAGAGGGGTGAGCATGATTTATTTGCTTGCCCCAACAAGATATGATATTCCTGTTCTAGAAGTTTACTTTTCAAGGTTTGGAAAATTTCTCTGGGTGTCAGCATACAGAGATCTTCCAGTAATAAACCTATTGAGTAAATTTTTGATTTGAGAAGTTGATACCATTCGGAGGCAAATAGGTCTGGGCGCGCTGTGTACATGAATAAATTAAGCATGGCGACAGCTAGGTTCGAGTTCAGGACTGCCTTGGAAACCGACAAGATTTTTGGGGAGCCAACCCAGTAAGAGAGACAAGCGTTCCGTGATCAGCATTTCACGTTCTTATCTTTCCTGAAATTTTTTGTTAGATACTGCCCATGTTGCTGTCGGGCCACGAGGACAAGAAACCTGTGTTTAAAAGTGAAAGCTGACATTTTCAGGAAGCTAAATTCTTGTGCTAGTGAGGGCTGGCAGCATAGATGCCACCCCGCTTTTGGACTTTGCTTTTTGCAGACTTTTAGAACAGGAATACCATATCTTGTTGGGGCAAGCAAATAAATCACGCTCACCCCTTTCTGTCGGAATAGTACCAGAACAGGGGCACATAGCCAAATATCTTGAACTATTAACTGAACCCCAACAGAGATGGATTCTTACAAGGGCCAGCTGCAATACTTTCCCATCGGCCATTACAAAGGGTCGCCACCTATCTATCCCTCTCCAGGATCGGGTCTGTCCACACTGTAAAAACCAAGTGGAGACTCTTGCTCACATTATACTTGACTGTCCGAGATATGTGGGTATTAGGAATTTCTCTCCTGGGCGGGTCTTAGACAAACCTGAAGGAGACTCTGACAACTCTGTTGTGGAGCTGTTGATAAATAACACAGAGGCCGTGCTCTTGGAAAAAGTAGCAGAATTTCTTTTACAAGTGACAGAACTTTCTAAGTAACGTCCAATGCTAGATACAGTTGATCTGTCTGTGTTTTGAACGTACTTTTGATTTGTACTCCAGAAATGTCTGTAACGCTCTGGAGCCTATTTTAATATGCCTAATAAAGGTTGCTGTATTGTATTGTGACTTTGCTTTTTGAGCTTTGCCTGCCGGATAACGCCTCTTTCTCTCCCCGCAGGTCTCTAGATATCTCCCCGGAGTCTCCTGAAGAGCAGCTTGTCATGAGCTAGGGGGCAGCCGCCTTCCTCCTGTCGCTTGGCCATGAGAGAGCGATGGATCAGAACACATTCTCCCACATCCAGCTGTGGTGCCCGCGCCCCTTCGGCACCTACTCCCAGAACAAGCAATGCGGCGGAGGCCAGGTGAAGAAGACCTTTGGCGACTTCGCCTCCAAAGCCAAGGAGGAGGAAGAGAGCGGGAGCGAGGCCTGCTCGGAGAACACCCCGCCCGCCCCGCCTCCACCGCCCCCCGCTGTCTCCCCCAACTCCGGCCAGGTGGAGGAGGGGCGGGTGCTTTTGGACACGTGGTATGTGATCAAGCCGGGCAACACCAAGGAGAAGATAGCCTTTTTCGTGGCCCACCAGTGCAGCAGCGGGAGCCGGGCGAGCGCCATGAAGGTCAAAGGTAACTGGGGGAGCGATAGCTCCAAGGCCAAGCGCCGGCGGCGGTCGCACGACCCCAGCAAGAGCAAAGCCTGCCCCGTCAAGGCGAAGGACGCCAGCAAGGAAGCCGAGGACGTGTGCCTTTGTCCAGAGTCCCACGCCGATCCGGGTGGCGACACTGACCTGCTCTCGGTGGCCGAGATGGTGGCTTTGGTGGAACAGCGAACGGCGCTGGCTCTGCAGAACTACCCCAGACCGAGCCCCCTTGCCGCGCCGTCGCCCCCCATGGTTTTTGTGTCCACGGACCAAGAACAAGGAGATGGTGGGGAGAAGAAGACGCCGTCGTCGGGGGGCAGCTCGGACTGCAGCCGGGTCGCCGAGGCCGTGGCCCACTTTGAATCTCAGCAGCGGGAGCGGAACGTCCTGCGGCAGAACGGCCTGTGCCGAGAGTCCCCCGAGTGCGTGGCCAACTCCCAGCACAGCCCCGGCGAAGTCCGCATCGCTTTCCGGATCTCCAGCAGCCGGGAGCCGCGCTCGCCCACGGAGGGCAGCTCCGGCGCTCGCCCCAACTGCGTGTTTATGAGCTGCGGGGGCTCGCCGACCAGCAACGCGGCCCGTGCCAAAGACAAGATCACCTGCGACCTCTATCAGCTCATCAGCCCTTCCCGAGACACCCTCCCCAACAACGTCGACTTCCTACTGGCAAGTGCCTCCCCCAAAGCGGCAGATGGTTCTGGCTTGGAGCCCCCGGATATCGAGATGACTTGCGGGGAGAGTCAAGGTAGCTCTGGCAAACTGGAGGCTATCCCAGAGGGGGGCCGGCCCAGCGGAGAGAAGCTGGGTTGCCCACCAGGCCCCATCTCCAGGGACTGCGTGTCAGGCTTCCACGTTGACGTGGTCGTCACCGGCGTGGTGGACCAGTGCGTCTTCTTCGGCAAGGACAGCACCAAGAATATGAAGGAGGAGACCGTGTGCCTGACCGTCGGCTCTCCGACCCAGGAAGTGCTGTGTTCGTCTTGCGACGACCCGCCTCCGGGACAGCTCTTCTTCCTCCATGCCCAACCCCCCCGGCCCGAAGACAGCAAGGAGGGGGACTGTCCCTTTTTGGATGCCACCAGCGCGGGCGACGGAGGGTCGGAGCGGCCCGACGGGTCTGGACTGGAGCCGGCCGCCTCGGATACCTCTTTGTGCCGCCTCTACCGCCACGTCTCCCACGATTTCTTGGAGATCCGCTTCAAGATTCAGCGCTTGCTGGAGCCCCGCCAGTACATGCTGCTGCTGCCCGACCATATCATGGTGAAAATCTTCCGCTACTTGCCCACGCAGTCGCTGGCCGCCTTAAAATGCTCCTGCCACTATTTCAAGTATATCATCGAGACGTTTGGCGTGCAAGCCACGGACTCCCGGTGGAATAGGGACCCCTTGTATCGCGACGACCCCTGCAAGCAGTGCAAGAAACATTACGAGAAGGGGGACGTCTCCCTCTGCCGCTGGCACCCCAAACCCTATCATCACGACCTGCCTTACGGACGTTCTTACTGGATGTGCTGCCGGCAAACGGACAAGGACACGCCCGGGTGCCGGGTGGGACTCCACGACAACAACTGGGTGCAACCGTGTGACATGTTGCGGGAGAGAGCTGCCCGGAGGGAGGACGGGAGGTGAGGGGCGGAGCGCAGGGAGGGGAGATTTTGAGGAAGGGATCCTCATTTCTCTCTCCGCTGTGCTTGTGTGCAAAAGGGTGTGGTAGTGTGAGTGTGCTTTATGAGAAATTTTGTTGTGTTGAGGTTTGTTTTGGGGGGGGTGGGGGGGGTTGTTCCTCGCTGCCCCCGGTTGTGTTTGCAGATTGAATTTCATTTGTCCCCTTTCCTCCTCCTCCTCCTCCTCCTCCTGTTACAGAAAGGAAAAAGCGGGGAGGGGGAAAAAAGAAGTATAAAGAATAAAAAAAAATAAATTCAAAAAGAGCCACGGGTTCCCTGTTCGACATGCCTCGGCGGAGGGGAGGGGAGACGGGCATCTTCTCATATCTTTGACGGCCGTTGCAGCTCATTTCCAGGTTTCGGGCGATAAAACAAATCGAATGCCAGACATTAGGCTGTTCGCTTTGGGGTCCGTAAAGCCATCTGTTGCCCGTCACACGGCACGGGACAGGTCTCCTCGAAGTAAAGCTTGACCTACAGGTGACGCTGGTTGGTTCTGAACCTCTTTTTGGGATAGCATTCTTCTCTCTCTCCCGCCCGTGCCCCAGCACTCTTCCCTTGTGAGCTTCCAGCCCTTGCCACGCTTAACAAATCGCTGGCGCGCAAGGAGGCACCCGGTTTCCTTTGCGTCAGATCATCCCGCGCTCGTGCCGAGCTGGCCTGCACTGTCCATTTAAACTGGTTTCAGGGTGCTTTTGCTCACGACTGCCGCCGAGGAACTCTGGAAATTGTAGTCCGGTGGAACGTATCCTCAACGCCCTGGCAGAGAGAGAGGATCTTAGGAGAAAAGATGCCAACTGGGTTCGTGATTGCAGTCCAGAGGGGTGCCACACTTTGCAATTCGGGGGGTGGGTAAAGAAGCAAAGCACTAAGATAAGACAGGCCGTGGTGGCGAACCTTTGGCACTCCAGATGTTATGGACTACAATTCCCATCAGCCCCTTCCAGCATGGCCAATTGGCAGAGGCTGATGGGAATTGTAGTCCATAACATTTGGAATGCTCCAGATGTTAAGGACTACAATTCCCATCAGCCCCTGCCAGCATGGCCAATTGACAGGCCAATTGGCCATGCTGGCAGGGGCTGATGGGAATTGTAGTCCATAACATCTGGAGTGCCAAAGGTTCGCCACCTCTGAGATAGGGAATCTTAGCTGTGTCTTAAGTCCTTAGCTGAACACGCTCCCTCTGCAGACGGTAGAGTCGTTCTCTTTCCGTTCCCAAGATGCAGATAACTACCCGATAAAGAGATCTGGCTGTCCTGCTTCTGCTAACCCCCTTCAGACCACGTCAAGACTCTCTGTGCCCCCCCCCCCACACACACACACACACCTGCCCCATCTCATCGGCCTGTCCCCCTGCCCCATCCTCTTCTTCGCTGCCTCCTGCTTTGCTCCACGAAGCTCGGCTTTCCAGTTTCCTCTCCCTTTCCCTGTCTGACGTGTCACGGCACTCCCTTGCTGTGGAATTGCATGTGCCCCCCCCCCCCGGCCCCTTCCAACCCAGTAGCCACAAATCGGGCCCCACTGTTTCCAACCTGCATGATTCCAAACGGTTCCCGCATTTTCGCCAGAGCAGGCGTCTCTGGCACAAACCTAAACCCCCTTTCCCAGCGGAGGCCAGTCCGGACGAGCACTCTGGTGTGTAATTCCTCTGGAAGGGGGAAGGGTCTCAAATGTGGAATTATTCACCCTTCTGTCAAAGGGCAGTCTCTAGGGCACGAGTCGAGGATGCTCAACACCGGTTTTGTAAACAGCCGGTTTCCGTTTCTTGTCGGGTCCCGAGGCGTCTGTTTGTGAGCTGCACGGGGTTACGGGTACAACGGTGCAAACGGCTTTAACTGGAACTTCCCGTGCAAGAACATATCGGGGCGGGAGGCCCACCTTTAGCTCGGGCAACTTAACTGCGCCTCCGCGGCTGTGGTTCTGCTGACAGCCGGGAGTTTGCAGCGTAGCGTGGCTCCCGCTTTTCTACTCCGCTGCTTCCTTCCCGGAGCCACTGGCGTTTTTCCTCAGATGCTGGCTCGCTTAGTAGTCGGACGGGTGGGGAGTGACTCCATGCTGCTGTCTTTAATCCTGCCTAGAAACTGCTGCAAACCTAACAGCCCTGCGGGGCGGGCTTTCGGCCTCTTAGGGCCGTTTTCCACAGCAAGGAAAGGTCTGTCTCCCGCAACGGCCTCGGCCTGCCCCGCTTGTCCTGCTGCCTTAATCCTGGCTGCATCGTCTTAGGACTGTGAACTCTTGAATCTCTTCTAAAGGGCTCGGAGCGGGGGGCCCCTCTTTGGCTGGGGGGGGGAGCCGTCGAACCACGCGGGGGGAAAGGGCTGATGCATTCGGCGAAGGCTGAAAAAGGGCTGATCTTGCATCTTTTGGTTCAACCCCACGTCATCTCTGCTCGGCTGCCGTCTCGATGGCGCGTGTGCGGGTACAATAATGCAGTTTGGGGGAGTGGGGGGCAACTCCCAGCCCAGGGCTTCTTTCTTACTGTTTTTTTAAAATGCCCAAGCAAAGGAGTTGACCTCTGGAGTTCCTCTGGGCTGTTACAAGGATAATGATGTGATGGGGCCCCATGTAAGGAGCACCGGTCATCTCTGGGATAACACGTCTCACTTTCTCCCTCATTCCATGCTCCAGTGAGTGTCCCAGAACTGGAGAACGTCTTCTGTAGGGGGTCATGACCCCCCCCGCCCCCAAACACCATGTCATCGCTTCCCAGACTGTACCTACCTATTCCATTTTCAACAAAAAGAACTAAGCAGAATTGTCACCATCCGCCACATAACTGGACCGTCTTTGTTTTAGAATGCTCCACTTTGTGGAGATGGTCCAGTACCGTGTTGGCGAACTTTTGGCACTCCAGATGTTATGGACTACAATTCTCATCAGCCTCTTCCAGTATCTGTCCCACCATGACTTCTGGTGGCCAGAAGCCCGAGAGCCGGGAAGATGTATTTTTATGTATTGGCCATGCTGGAAGGGGCTGATGGGAATTGTAGTCCATAACATCTGGAGTGCCAAAGGTTCACCACCACTGGAGTACAAGGCAGACGAAGTTACAGTTCTGATTAGTTCTTCTCGTTGAAAAAGGGTATAGAGAGGTTGGCCGTCCTGTTTCTCCGAACCACGAGAAGCAAGTTTGCCTTGTCGTTTCCCGATCATCACCCCAAAGCCTCGGCCGAACCGACAGCCAGGGTGAGCCAAAGAGATCGCGGCTTCTCAAACGTTTCGCTTCCGCGCAGCTGTCAACGCTCCGGTTTATGCAGACTTTCAGGCCCATTTTTCAATCGGCAGCTTCCCCGTTTCTCCGCCCCTTTCCACGGGTGGCCTTTAAGTGCTTTAGGCCCTTACACTGTGCATCGGTCCACAGCGCCACGTATGCCTCTACATCAGCCCTGGGTACCAGTTTTTCTCCAGTATCTTTGTATTCCTGGCATGGTCGCAGGGTTGGCGTTTCCGCTCACCGCCTTCCCATGTTTGACTGGGCCTGTGTTCAGCATCTTCCCATGCCGCCCCGTGCGTTACAGAAGCTGGCAAAGAGCAGAAAGCGTCCCTTTGCCATCTCCCCCGTCCCCTCCATCCCTGAGCACGCCGGTATTTATATGCCTGTTTTTTGTCTCTGTACATGTGTGACATTTTCAAATGACTGTTCAGTGGAGGAATTTAAAAAAAAAATTAAACTGCAGGAAAGAAAAAAAGAATGTGATTTCTGGAGTTGGATTTCGCTTATTGTCCCGTTGCTGAGAGAGGGTCGACTTCTTCACTTGCGTTTTTGCCCTGCTTTCCAGAGGAGTTTAGGATCGCTTAACCAATTCACCCTTTTCTGTGTCACTCGCATGACAATCCTGCGAGGTAGGTTAGACTGAAAGAGCGAGTGGTTGATACACAAGGTCTCCAAGTAGAGACATGACAGAGAGGAGATTCGAGCGGAGATCTCCCAAATCCTATGCTGCCGTTTTGACCCGAGCAGAGTCCAGCTTTCTGCGGGGATGGAGGGGTGGGCAGAGCTAAGAAGATGCCCAGAGCGCTTCTACGATAATGTAATCAAATAAATAAGAGAGAAGTTTTCCTCTCTTTCTCACAGTACTAGAACCAGGGGGCATCCATTGAAAATGCTGGGGGGAAGAATTAGGACTCATAAAAGGAAACGCTTCTTCACGCAACGTGTGATGGGTGTTTGGAATATGCTGCCACAGGAGAAGGTGATGGCCACTAACCTGGATAGCTTTAAAAGGGGTTTGGACAGATTTATGGAGGAGAAGTCAATCTACGGCTACCAATCTTGATCCTCTTTGATCTGAGATTGCAAATGCCTCAGCAGACCAGGTGCTCGGGAGCAACAGCCGCAGAAGGCCATTGCTTTCACATCCTGCACGTGAGCTCCCAAAGGCACCTGGTGGGCCACTGCGAGTAGCAGAGAGCTGGACTAGATGGACTCTGGTCTGATCCAGCAGGCTTGTCCTTATGTTCTTAAACCAGGAAAGCTGCTGTCTGCTCAGGGTGCTCACATAAACTGGCAGTGAGTTTACGCAACCACAGTTTCAATTTTTTAAAAAAAGTTTCCCGGCCCGCTTTTGCAGGTGTATCTTTGACATGCAGTTGAAGGAGCTGTATTATCCTTGTCCTTCATCTCTGGAGGGTAGGAATAACTGCACATGCTCAGAGTCAATTGCAATACTGCAGAGGTTCTATCATTTGCTTTCTGGTGCGCTGCGAAGAGTTTCAGACATTGAGGGATGTCAAGTTCAGAGGGGTAGGATTAATTGTTCCCTCTCCTGGAGCAACATTCTGAATGGAAACGTCTCTCGGAGGCTGGTATATGCCTGTTGACCAAGGGAAAACTGGTACTAAATGTGTTCCCTAACAGCAAATACTTGTGTGGGTGTGTGGAATAAGAAGGAGTATTTTAGGTCAGGAAAGCTGGGAGTGGAAGAGAGAGCTAAGAAGAGGAGTTTAAATTTGTACCCAGCTTTTCCTCAAAGTGGCTTACCAACTCCTTTCCCTTCCTCTCCCCACAACAAGCACCTTGTGAGGCTGGTGGGGCCGAGAGAGTTCTGAGAGAACTGCGTCTGGCCCAAGGTCACCCCAGCAGGCTCCATGTGGAGGAGCAGGAAAACAAACCCTGTTCACCATTTTAGAATCTGCTGCTCATGTGGAGGGGTGGGGAATCGAACCCAGTTCTCCAAACTAGAGTCCGCCGTTCTTGACCACTACACCACGCTGGCTCTAAGTGAATTCAGGTCTTTAACACCAGCAAAACGTCTGCAGGACTCTGAAAAGGCAACATAGGAATATCCTAAATAAATATACAAGTAAATACATTTGCTGGCGATCCAACCCCCATCTTGCGGGCTTGGCTTTAAGAGGCCTGGTTTGGGTCTAAGTGGCTGTGCTTGAAAAAGAAAAGAATTGAACCACGCAGACAAAATTGGCAGGGAACTCTTGTCCAGGAGTTTTATCTGACCATTAGAACATAAGAACGAGCCTGCTGGATAAGACCGGAGTCCATCTAGTCCAGCACTCTGCTACTCGCAGTGGCCCACCAGGTGCCTTTGGGAGCTCACATGCAGGAAGTGAAAGCAAGGGCCTTCTGCGGCTGTTGCTCCCGATCACCTGGTCTGTTAAGGCCTTTGCAATCTCAGATTGCAAGGAGGATCAAGATTGGTAGCCATAGATCGACTTCTCCTCCATAAATCTGTCCAAGCCCTTTTTAAAGCTATCCAGGTTAGTGGCCATCACCACCTCCTGTGGCAGCATATTCCAAACACCAATCACGCCTTGCGTGAAGAAGTGTTTCCTTTTATTCGTCTTAATTCTCCCCCCCAGCATTTTCAATGTATGCTCCCTGGTTCTAGCGTTGTGAGAAAGAGACATTTCTCTCTGTCAACATTTTCTACCCCACGCACAATTTTATAGACTTCAATCATATCCCCCCTCAGATGCCTCCTCTCCAAACTAAAGAGTCCCAAACGCTGCAGCCTCTCCTCATAAGGAAGGTGCTCCAGTCCCGCAATCATCCTCGTTGCCCTTCTTTGCATTTTTTCTATCTCTTCAATATCCTTTTTGAGATGATGTGACTAGCTTATGGGGATCTTTTTTCACTTGACTAGTCTGTACTTGGTTGCATATGCAATGCATACGGCCCAAAACACGTCCAGCTGGCCTTTGTGGTCCTGGCCCACCTCTGGTGGAACAGGCTCCCTAGGGAGACCAGGGCCCTGCGGGACTTGTCAAGTTTCCGCAGGGCCTGCAAAACGGACCTGTTCTACCAGGCATTTGGCCAGCCGGGCTGAGTGTGATTCCATCGTCCCAGCCTCCGGTGGGCTCAGTGGGGAGGTGTGGGGTTTTATCGCCATCTGAGTCTTATTTTGGCTTTATTTTAATACACTGTATTGTGTAGTTTTTATACTGTTATTATATATTATTACATTATGTTGTGCGTCACCCTGAGCCCTTTGGGGGAGGGCGGCCAATAAATCCAATAAATAAAGAAAATGGGGAAGAGATAGGAAAAGTGCAGAGAAGGCAACGAGGATGATAATACATTCTTATACTACAGGGAAATCCTGGGCCCCCGTCCCTAGGTTTTATCATTCCTATGGAACAGGGAGCTTGTGTGTTTGTGTGTGTTTGTGTGTGTGTGTGTGTGTCCTCCCCACTGAGCCCGCAGCCAAATGTGTGTGTGTATACAAACACACATTATATACACTATATACACATACACGCACACACACACACACACAATTGAGCCATACACACAATATATATATATATATATGGGCTCAGTGGGGAGGGGTGGGGTTTTATCGCCATATATATATCTGGCTCAATTGTGTGTTTGTGTGTGTGTAATGTGTGTGTTTGATGTCAAGTCACATCTGACTTATGCTGACCCCTGGGGAGGTTTTCAAGGCAAGAGACCTATATATATATATATATGGCTCAATTGCAGTCTCTTTCCTGCTGGAGATCTGAGCTGGAATCCCAAGCCCCTCTCTTGGCTCCTGTGTCAGCCCTAATGCAGCGCTCCGTCTAACCACAGTACTTTTCTGCAGCGATGTTCTCAGCCGTGGCAGAAGCCCAACAGATGCATCAAAGAAGCGCTTGGAACAGAACGTACCTGGTGCAGCAGCCTCTTGGGGACCAGCTAAAAATACATCTTCCCGGCTCTCGGGCTTCTGGCCACCAGAAGTCACGGTGGGACAGATGCTGCCGGTCCAAAGCCACTAAGCCTGTCCATGGGA
Source organism: Sphaerodactylus townsendi (assembly GCF_021028975.2). Classification (NCBI taxonomy): domain Eukaryota; kingdom Metazoa; phylum Chordata; class Lepidosauria; order Squamata; family Sphaerodactylidae; genus Sphaerodactylus; species Sphaerodactylus townsendi. The sequence continues at coordinate 129,766,131 of NC_059430.1, read as the reverse complement.
GATGCCTGCCTTAATTTCCTTTTGCTGCTATTTCTTGGTTGGATTTGCTCGCTTCAGTTATATGTGTCTGCAGTGGTGGGATCCCAAAATTTTAGTAACAGGTTCCCATGGTGGTGGGATTCAAACTGTGGCGTAGCGCCAAAGGGACTGGGCGGGGCACAACGGGGGTGTCGCTGGGCATTCCGGGGGCGGGGCATTCCTGGGCGGGGCTGTGGCAAGGACGCAGCCGCTGCGCCGGTCCTTGGGCGGGAAACGAATGCACGCAGGCGCAGGCTGCCTCACACGCCGATGCACCTCCTGCTGGACTGCTTCCAGTTCTGCACGCTACTGCTGAGAGGAGGGGCGTGACTAAGGCAAAAATCACGTGGCAAAATCACCAGTTAGTAACCCCCTCTCGGCACACACAAATAATTAGTAACCTACTCTCGGGAACGTGCGAGAACCTGCCGGATCCCACCTCTGGCTGTTGCACGTTAGATTAAATTTTATTTTGGTTACAGTCTGCCTGTCTAGTTGGCACCAGATTTCAAAATTTGCAAATCAGTCTGTGTTACTCTCAACATTCCTGCCCCGTCCCCCAATGTGCAACTCAGCAGGGTATCCATGGGGGGGCGGGGGGGCGGGGGGAGTTCTATCAGATTCAGTTCAGCTTAGAATCACGAAGCAGGCTGGTCTAAGGCTCTTCTGGCAGTGTTTGTCTAAGAAGGGTGGGACATCTTGGTGACGCCCAGTCTGGAGACAAGGAGGTTGAGGGGGGACATGTTTGCTCTCTCGAAGTATTCGAATGGTTGTCACTTAAGATATCAGGGAGCCGTTCCTGTTGGCAGCAAAGGACATCTGGAGCCACAATAATGGGCTCAGGAGCAGCAGTGGCGCAGTAGTTAAGAGCAGGTGCACTCTAATCTGGAGAACCGGGTTTGATTCCCCACTTGAGCTGTGGAGGCTTATCTGGTGAATCAGATTAGTTTGTGCACTCCAACACATGCTCCAACACGGTTCTTCGGAGCTCTCTCAGCCCCACCCACCTCACAGAGTGGGGGGGTTGGGGTTGGGAAGGGAAAGCAGATTGTAAGCCCCTTTGAGTCTCCTACAGGAGAGAAAGGGGGGGGATATAAATCCAAACTCCTCCTCCTCCTCCTCCTCCTCTTTTTCTTCTTCTCCTCCTCCTCCTCTTCTTCTTCTTCTTCTTCTTCTATGTCTTCGTTGCGGCTGATACGTTGTCAAGGTGACCTTGGGCTAGTTCAGGGGTAGGGAACCTGTGGCTCTCCAGATGTTCAGGAACTACAATTCCCATCAGCCCCTACCTCCGTTGCAATTCTGTTCTCCGCACAACCCCCCTAGGCCCCTACCCACATTCACACACAAGCCCACATGATAATGTGGCGTAGGAGGTTAAGAGCTCGTGTATCTAATCTGGAGGAACCGGGTTTGATTCCCCGCTCTGCCGCCTGAGCTGTGGAGGCTTATCTGGGGAATTCAGATTAGCCTGTGCACTCCCACACACGCCAGCTGGGTGACCTTGGGCTAGTCACAGTTTCTCGGAGCTCTCTCAGCCCCACCCACCTCACAGGGTGTTTGTTGTGAGGGGGGAAGGGCAAGGAGATTGTCAGCCCCTTTGAGTCTCCTGCAGGAGAGAAAGGGGGGATATAAATCCAAACTCTTCTTCTTCTTCTGGAGCAGGGGTGTCAAACTCTGGCCCTTCAGATATTCATGGACTGATTTGGCCATGCTGGCAGGGCGGATGGGAATCGTAGCCCATGAACATCTGGAGGACCAGAATTGGACACCCCTCCTGAGAATGCTGGGTCAAGTTGGTTGACCGTTGGGATGCACGGCAAAAAGCCAAATCCACACACACACACACACACACCCCCCCGGGAAAATCCCCATCCAGGACAGGGAAAGGATGGATCTGGCCTTTGGGCTGATACTGCATTGAGCAGTGGGATAGACTGGAGTAGGGCTGGCCAGATTTCTTAATCTAAAAGGCTAATTGTACAAACCTCAGACGTTTGAGAGCTGCCAGGCACGAACCGATCTTACACATTTTTTTATTTTTACATGCACATTTTGCTACACACTTTTGCTACAAACCTTTGAGAAACACGCCCGTGTTATGAAGGTTCAATGAGACTGCCAAAAACAAAAGCGGCAAAATGAAATATTGTCAGACCGCAAGGAGCAGCAGTGGCGCAGTGGTTAAGAGCAGGTGCGTTCTAATCTGGAGGAACCGGGTTTGATTCCCAGCTCTGCCGCCTGAGCTGTGGAGGCTTATCTGGGGAATTCAGATTAGCCTGTGCACTCTAACACATTGTACCAACTGAGTGACTTTGGGCTAGTCACAGTTCTTCGGAGCTCTCTCAGCCCCACCCACCTCACAGGGTGTTTGTTTGGGGGGTTGGGAAGGGAAAGGAGATTGTAAGGAGCAGCAGTGGTGTAGTGGCTAAGAGCAGTGGCTAAGAGCAGGTGCACTCTGATCTGGAGGAACCAGGTTTGATTCCCCGCTCTGCCGCCTGAGCTGTGGAGGCTTATCTGTGGAATTCAGATTAGCCTGTGCACTCCCACACACGCCAGCTGGGTGACCTTGGGCTAGTCACAGCTTCTCAGAGGTCTCTCAGCCCCACCCACCTCACAGGGTGTTTGTTTGGGGGGTTGGGAAGGGAAAGGGGATGTAAGCCTTTGGGTGTTGGGGAGTTTGGGGGGTTGGGAAGGGAAAGGAGATTGTAAGGAGCAGCCGTGGCGTAGTGGCTAAGAGCAGTGGCTAAGAGCAGGTGCACTCTGATCTGGAGGAACTGGGTTTGATTCTCCGCTCTGCCGCCTGAGCTGTGGAAGCTTATCTGGGGAATTCAGATTAGCCTGTGCACTCCCACACACGCCAGCTGGGTTACCTTGGGCTAGTCACGGTTCTTCGGAGCTCTCTCAGCCCCACCTACCTCACAGGGTGTTTGTTGGGGGGGTTGGGAAGGGAAAGGAGATTGTAAGCCCATTTGAGTCTCCTACAGGAGAGAAAGGGGGGATATAAATCCAAACTCCTCCTCCTCCTCTTCTTCTTCTTCTTCTTCTTCTTCTTCTTCTTCTTCGTTGTCAAGGCTGTATGAATTACAAGGGCTTCAGACTCCCCCCCCACACCCCAATCTCTTGCTGCGCCCCCCCCCCCAATATAGTAGTCATCAAAGGACTCATGGCCCCCAGAAAAAATGAATGAGCGACGGCACCGCTGCCCCCTTAACGCCACGGGCACGAGGGGGAGAAATGACCCACAACGACCCACAATCGTGCCTGCTCTGTGCTGATGTGGATTTCAGTAGCCTATCTCCCGCCTTCTCTGCTCGGGAGGCGTGGCCTAAACTGGGGGGGGGGGAGGCGGGCCTCTGGATGGCGGTGGGCTCCCGGATTGGTTACAAGCCTTTCCCGAGCCCGCACCGCCCTCGCGAGTGGGCGTGGCTCCCCCCGAGGCAGCCGCGTGGGCGTGGCGTCCCGCCCATTCATGCTTCCCGCCGGGGGGGCGGAGCTTTCGGCCAGGCCCCGCCCCTGCCGCTGCTGGTCGAGGCAAGCAAGCGCCGCCATGCGCCAAGGGCCGCGCAGGCTCCGGCCGGCCATGGGGGCAGCCCCGGGGTCGCTGGGCCTGGGGGGTCCCTCTGCGCCCCGCCGGCGGAGCCCCGTCCGCCCCCTGCGCCTGGGGCTCCTCTTGCTGGCCCTGGCCGCTGCAGCGCTGCTGGGGCTCTACCTGTTGGAATTCTACCTGCCCTGGAGGGAGGCGGCGGACGCGAACTTGGGGACCGAGGGAGAAGCGCCGCAGCTGCAGCAGATCGGGGGTTTCCAGGTAGGTGGGCGGGGGGGGCGCGCGGGTATCTCTGGGGAGGAGCTGTGAGACTGGGCCATGTGGAATTTGTGGGGAGATGGGCTGGGGCAGGGGGGGGTGTCCAACTCTGGCCCTGCAGATGTCCATGGACTACGAGTCCCATCAGCCCCTGCCAGCATGCCCACCTGGGCCCTGTGCTTTTGCTAGAAGCCCCCGCTGGGTTTTCCGATCATCCTTCCTTGCAATTCTCTTCTCTGCTGAACCCCCCTACCCACATTCACACACTAGCCTGCATAATGTCTTCCTGTGAAGCAGGGGTGTCAACTCTGGCCCTGCAGATGTCCATGGGCTACGATTCCCATCAGCCCCTGCCGGCATGTCTAATGATTAGGCCATGCTGGCAGGGGCTGATGGGAATCGTAGTCCATGGACATCTGCAGGGCCAGAGTTGGACAAGGGTTTGAATCGACCAGGGGTGAAGGAGCTGGTGGGAATTGTAGTCCATGAACATCTGGAGGGCCAGAGTTTGACACCCCTCCTGAAAATGCTAGGTCAGGTTGGTTGGGTTTCGGGGCAAAAAGCCAAACCCACAGCCCTCCCTGGAAAATCCCCATACAGCTCCCGGCACAACACCATCCGGTAACAGAGCCCCCTCCCCAAGTTGCTTGCCAGGCTAGCAAAGTACCACTGCCTATTATTTACTGATTTGATTTTTACCTGCTGCAGCACTTCAGCCGCTTACAACAGTATAATAAGACGATACAATTTACCATATACAATGAAATTAACAATACATACAGTCCTTATTGTTCCTGATTATTCGTACATACACAAAACCTTTATTAGGCATAATACCAATATAACAGCCAGCATTGTCCAGGCAAATGTTCCATGCACAAAACCATCACAGGTATTATTCCAAAGTTCCTAAAAGGAACCTAGCTACAGAATTTAAAATCACAGAAGAAGAGTTGTTTAGTAAGAATGCAACCTTCCCAGCAACAGAGCATTCCTTAAACTTAGCAGGAAGGAAAGTCAAAAGCCGAGTCCTAGCTTCCTCGCATTTGGGGCAGTTCCTGATTATTCGTTGGTTTACATAGTCCAAAATGACGTATTTTCTTCCATTCCACTTTCTTCCATACTTAGTTTAGCCATTATTGAATATTCTATTAATTTATTCATCCATTCTATAAGATCTAGGTGGAGGTTTGCTTTGCAGAATGGCAAATGCCATTCTGGCCGCTGTGACCATATACAGTGGAACCTTGGTTTTCGTTGGTAATTCGTCCGAAAAGAATCGATGAAAACCGAAACCGATGAAAACCGAGGCAAACTTTTCCATAGGAATCAATGTAAATCCAATTAATCCGTTCTAGGCACTCCCAAAAACATACCAAAACCACATTTTTTGGTGTATCAACATAGTGTTTAATGCTGAAAACAGTCACAAACAATAACACTAGGACCAGCTTCAGAGCCAGTGGACCAACGTCACACCAGAAAGCTGTCCCAAGAGGTCTGTTTCTGACGCCTCCTTAAGATTTGTCTGAAATGTGGCAAGACATTGTCATTAAACAAGTTGCAGACATGGCTTGCAACAGCTTTGTCTGGGTGATTTTTCTCCACAAACTCCTGCACCTTACTGCAAATCGATGAAAACCAAGACAAATTTTTCACTGAAAAAATCAATTGAAACCAATGAAAACCAAGGTTCCACTGTATTTAAAAAGTCATTATACCCTGCTGGTACGTTATTTGGCAAAATATATACTTTTCAAACCTAATATAAACTTAACTTTCAATATCTTTTGCATTTCATTATGCACCATAATCCAACATTTCCTTGCTTTTAAGCATGTCCACCACATGAATTCCATGCAGTGGTGGAATCCAAAAATTTTAGTAACAGGTTCCCATGGTGGTGGGATTCAAACAGTGGCGTAGCGCCAATGGGGCTGGACGGGGCACGACGGGGGCGTGGGTGGGCATTCTGGGGGCGGGGCATTAATAATTTCTCTGTTACTGTAAAAAACTCTTACTGTAAAAAAAAGTTCCTAATTTCCAGCTGGTATCTTTCTGTCCATAATTTAAATTCATTATAGCAAGTCCTATCGTCCACTGCCAACAGAAACAACGACTTCTCCTCGAATTGACTGCCTGTCAAATACTTAATACTTTCAAGTACTTAATTTTGTTTCTAGAAATCAAAAGAAGGAGACTTTCCTTAAACAAGGAACTGTACCATATTTCTAAAACATGTTTTTAATAAAAACAGCCCAACAGGGAGAATTACCCGTTTTCTACCTTCGCTAACCAGCCACAGAGGAAACAACAGGACTTTATGATTTTTGGATCTAATGGAATTTCTAAGGGAAAAGCAGACCCAATTAGTAACCCCCTCTCGGCACACACAGATAATTAGTAACCCACTCTCGGGAACTGGTGAGAACCTGCTGGATCCCACCTCTGATTCCATGTGTTCTTAACATGTTGCATAATGGTTTGGGCCAGTGGTAGGATTCAAATAATTTAACAACCGGTTCCGGTGGTGGGGTTAAAATAATTTTAACAACTGGTTGTTTACAAGCACCATTTTAATAACCGGTTCTGCCTGTGCAAACCTGCTGAATCCCACCACTGGTTTGGGCCTTGATTATTGACGGTTCTGTGGGAATGTCAGCAGATGGAAACTGAGGTGGGAGAGAAGGGAACTTCCAGTCTACCAATTGTTGGGTTTTTTTAACCGGTTCTGTTCCTGGAGCTTTTGCAAGTGTAACCTCTAACTGTGGGTTCTGTGGGGCAGAACTTGGAATGAGTTTGCAACAACACATTTTAAAAACAAAATGGTTTACTTTCTTAACATATAACATCAACATTTAACATCACACTTCAAGGTCCTGTTCAGGTTGCATTTTCAAGTCCTTATATTTACAGTCTACTGAATCTGCCGAGTCCAATTCTTCTTTGCAAGTGGGTTGGCCCCTGAAGACTCCAAGGGCTTGATGAACAGGATTCAACATGAGGAAGGTTTCCAGGAGAACTCTCACCCATTACAAACATAAAAAACCCCTGAAACAATAAACTCCAACATTTACAACATAGCAAAAATAAACAACTACCTTAAGAACATAAGAACAAGCCAGCTGGATCAGACCAGAGTCCATCTAGTTCAGCTCTCTGCTACTCGCAGTGGCCCACCAGGTGCCTTTGGGAGCTCACATGCAGGAGGTGAAAGCAATGGCCTTAAGAACATAAGAACAAGCCTGCTGGATCAGACCAGAGTCCATCTAGTCCAGCACTCTGCTACTCGCAGTGGCCCACCAGGTGCCTTTGGGAGCTCACATGCAGGATGTGAAAGCAATGGGGGGAAGAATTAGGACTAATAAAAGGAAACACTTCTTCACGCAACGTGTGATTGGTGTTTGGAATATGCTGCCACAGGAGGTGGTGATGGCCATTAACCTGGATAGCTTTAAAAGGGGCTTGGACAGATTTATGGAGGAGAAGTCGATCTATGGCTACCAATCTTGATCCACTTTGATCTGAGATTGCAAATGCCTTAACAGACCAGGTGATCGGGAGCAACAGCCACAGAAGGCCATTGCTTTCACCTCCTGCATGTGAGCTCCCAAAGGCACCTGGTGGGCCACTGCGAGTAGCAGAGAGCTGGACTAGATGCACTCTGGTCTGATCCAGCTGGCTTGTTGTTATGTTCAATGACCTTCCCAGTAGTTCCCAACAACATTGCAGTTACCTTAACAAGGTATTAAGGGCTTATAGAAATCAAGGTCCGAGTCTGGTAGCCTGGTCTCCTCCAAACTACATGAGCTCTGCAGCTTTGAGTCTCCACCCCTTTCTGGGTCAACCCATTCTGAGCATGGGGGTTACACAAGCAGTCAGAGATGGCAGAATTTGTTAGGGATGCTTCTGTCCAGCTGTTGATCGCTGTATGCACGGAAAAGCTTTGCCCGGGGGCAACCTTGCTAAGGGGGATGGTGTTAAGAGCAGCAGGTGGTTTTGAAGAGGGGGTAATTGGCAATCTTTGAATTCTGATGTGCCGTCTCCCCTTTCTGGCAGCTGAGCCACAAGCCCCGGAGCCTGTCCAGCAACCGGCTGAGGCACCTGGCCTCCCAGGTGAACCTCCAGCGGCTTTGGCATAGCTATCTGCAACCCATACTCATCGAGAGGTACCCAGGTAGCAGAGGAAGCCGCCAAGTCCAGCTGGTAAGTTCAGGGCCCCTGCCCATCCCGGAACCTCTCACCTGACCTCCAACCAAATTGTGTGCCTGCAAAATTTTACATTTCCACACAGAATCTGAGTGTGCGTGTGTGCGTTATTCTGTTCTTCCACTCCTCCTGATTTAAAAAAACAACAACTAATATTAATACGTGTTTATACAGTTCGTTTCCAGTGCTTAAACAAAACCTTCGTTCAATAATTTTTACAACAGCCCTTTAAGATAGACCTGCAGCAGTGGCGTAGGAGGTTAAAAGCTTGTGTATCTAAACTGGAGGAACCGGGTTTGATTCCCAGCTCTGCCGCCTGAGCTGTGGAGGCTTATCTGGGGAATTCAGATTAGCCTGTACACTCCCACACATGCCAGCTGGGTGACCTTGGGCTAGTCACAGCTTCTCAAAGCTCTCTCAACCCCACCTACCTCACAGGGTGTTTGTTGTGAGGGGGGAAGGGCAAGGAGATTGTAAGCCCCTTTGAGTCTCCTGCAGGAGAGAAAGGGGGGATATAAATCCAAAATTCTTCTTCTTCTTCTTCTTCTTCTTCTTCTTCTTCTTCTTCTTCTTCTATTGCACCTGACAAACTGGAGTTGAGAGACAGCGGCCTACATAGAAGAGGCTGGAGTGGCAGGGAGGATTTGTACTTCTTTGTTTATATCCCGCTTTCTTCCCCAGGACAGGACTCAAAAGCAGCTGCCCTCTCCGTTTTGTTACAACAGCAGCCCTGTGAAATAGATCCGGCTGAGAGTTTGTGGTAGGCCCCAGATCACCCAGCGAGATTCTGTTGTCAAAGTGAGGATTCCAACCTGGGGCCCCCAAGGTCTTTGATTGCCACAGCATCTGCTACGCCAGGGGTCTGCACCCTGCAGCTCTCCAGATGTTAATGGACTACAAATCCCAATGGGCCATGCTGGCAGGGGCTGATGGGATTTGTAGTCCATGAACATCTGGAGAGCCGCAGGTTGCAGACCCCTGTGCTACGCTTACCAGACCACACTTCATTCTCCAAGCCGCTGAGTGCTTTAACGAGGCGTGCTGAGCAGCATCATATCTGTTTCTAGCCCTTTATGCACGGAGTGCTTTCCTCAGGGCTCTTCACTCTGCAGTGGAGTCTCCTCACGTTTCTCTTCCGGGTCGCTCCTGGGTTGTCCCAAGATTGCTGGCTTTGTTTTTAAAGCCCTTTAAATTTTTATATTGATATTTCGGTGTTATCTCCATATTTTTGTGCTTTTCGCAGAAGCCGGCTGCAGATCTCCAGGAAATGCCTGTAAGGAGTGTGGGTGGCGGGAGAGACTGGAGGGAGCAGAAACCCCAAAGCAAGAGAAAACAAAGCAAGAGGAAGCCATGGCTTCCTTGTGTGTCATGGGATGTCTGAAGAAGAAGAGTAGAAGAAGAGTTTGGATTTATATCCCCCCTTTCTCTCCTGCAGGAGACTCAAAGGGGCTTACAATCTCCTTGCCCTTCCCCCCTCACAACAAACACCCTGTGAGGTAGGTGGGGCTGAGAGAGCTCTGAGAAGCTGTGACTAGCCCAAGGTCACCCAGCTGGCGTGTGTGGGAGTGCGCAGGCTAATCTGAATTCCCCAGATAAGCCTCCACAGCTCAGGCGGCGGAGCGGGGAATCAAACCCGGTTCCTCCAGATTAGATACACGAGCTCTTAACCTCCTACGCCACTGTCTGCAAGGAAATCTCTGCCCCAAAGGAAACATGTTGTGGGAAAGAGCATCAGGGTATAGCTGGCCAGCCAGTAGTATCATCAGAACTCTGTGAGGCTCTGGGACTTGTGTTGGCACCTTAGCCAGAGGCATAAGAGGCATGTAAACAGGGTCTGGGGAGGGCAGAATCTGGCCTGCAGGAAGCCGGGGAGTGGGGGCACTTCATCTGGTGGCTTGGGCACACGCCGTTTTGTCAGGAGGAGTGGCATCTGGCCCCCCCCCCCCACGTGACCGAAAGGCGTGTGCCCGGGGACATGGGTGGACACTAGTGCGGTACGCCTGACCGTAGCCCTTGGTTTTTCACTCTTCCCCTGCAACATTCTCCCCCCTGTATTTTTCTCTCAGATTTGAACGGGGCCACTTAGCACACTACCTGTATTGCTTAATAAACCCTGCTCAAAGGAGAGCCAAAATGCTCGCCAGGTTTAATGTTATGCCTTCTGCCCTGTTACGTGGCAGATTTAATAAGCAAGAAAAGACTAAAAGATTGTGCCCATGTAACAATGGTTCCGTTGAATCTCTGGCCCACTAATGACTTCACTGTCTCAGATTCAAGGAAGTCACATCCAAGTATGTGAATCTTACTCCTTTACATTTACCCGATCTCCCCGATTTAATTAGATTGCACTACTTGTTGGACAACCCTGATCCTTCTCTCTGTATGATAGTGGCAGACTTTCTCCTGGAAATTACTAAACGCCAGTAGATTTCCTTCGACCTAACATGTATTTCCTGTATTGTGTATGCTTTTTAATCCTATTATTATTATTATCATTATTATCGATATTATCATTATTAACATTATTAACATTATTATTATCATCATCATTATTATTATCATTATCATCATTATTGTTGTTGTTGTACTGCTGTCTATGCCAATAAAGGCTTGCTTCTTCTTCTCTTTCCCTGCTCCAGGTCATCATGGAAAGCCTAAAAGGGCTGCTCGCGTCCTGGCATGTCGAGCTGGACTCCTTTGAGGACCAGACCCCTCGTGGCCCAGTGAGTTTTGCTAACGTGGTGGCCACTCTGGACCCTACTGCCCCCTGGCGCTTAGTGCTGGCCTGCCACTACGACTCAAAGTATTTCCCACGTGACAGGCATGGCCGGGCCTTCCTGGGAGCTACGGACTCAGCCGTGCCCTGCTCGATCCTGCTGGAACTGGTGACCGCTCTCGACCAGGAGCTGCTGAGGTCCAAGGAGCAGGTGAGGGATGCTGGTGGAAGGGTCGAGAACACGGAAATGCTCCTGAGGAGGGAGGGACAGTGTGGTGTAGTGGTTAAGAGCGGTGGGCTCCAATCTGGAGAACCGGGTTTTCATTCTCCACTCCTCCACATGAGCGGCGGGATCTTATCTGGTGAACTGGGTTTGTTTCCCTGCTCGTCCACATGAAACCTGCTTGGTCACCTTGGTTCTTCAGAAGAAGAAGAAGAGTTTGGATTTTTATCCCCCCTTTCTCTCCTGCAGGAGACTCAAAGGGGCTGACAATCTCCTTGCCCCTCCCCCCTCACAACAAACACCCTGTGAGGTAGGTGGGGCTGAGAGATCTCCGAGAAGCTGTGACTAGCCCAAGGTCACCCAGCTGGCGTGTGTGGAAGTGCACAGGCTAATCTGAATTCCCCAGATAAGCCTCCACAACTCAAGCGGCAGAGCTGGGAATCAAACCTGGTTCCTCCAGATCAGAGTGCACCTGCTCTTAGCCACTGCTCTTAGCCACTACGCCACTGCTGCTCCCTTCTCAGCCCCACCTACCTCACGAGGTCTCTGTCGTAAGCCCCTTTGAGACTCCTTAAGGTTGAGAAAAGCAGGGTATAAATCCATTGGGAGCAGCAGTGGCGTAGTGGTTAAGAGCAGGTGCACTCTGATCTGGAGGAACCGGGTTTGATTCCCCACTCTGCCACTTGAGCTTTCTTCTTCTTCTTCTTCTTCTTCTTCTTCTTCTTCTTCTTCTTCTTCTTCTTCTTCTTCTTCTTCTTCTTCTTCTTCTTCTTCTTCTTCTTCTTCTTCTTCTTCTTCTTCTTCTTCTTCTTCTTCTTCTTCTTCTTCTTCTTCATACTATTCTGCTTTACTACCTCTGCATGTGGAGCTTCTGTTGGGTCATCATGACTAATAGCCGCTGCTGTATTTCTCCTCCCCTGGATCGCCCTCATCCCTTTTTAAAGCCAGACAAACTTCCAGTGTTTCCCTACGTCCAGAAGCAGTGAGCTCCCCCTGTTTAATTACTCTGGCTTTTGGCATTCTTGAGCCAGACAGTTCTTTGCATTTTAGGGCTCCCAGGTATCTCTGCAGCTGCTGTTTCTCGATGGGGAAGAGGCCTTTGAGGAGTGGACTGACACCGACTCCCTCTACGGGGCACGCCATTTGGCAGAGCGCATGGCCAAAGCCTCACTCCGCCCGGGTGTCTCCCAGCTGCAGGCCATGGTGAGTGTTCTTTTGAACCGTCATGTGTGACGTTTACCCTGGTTTGCACAATGAGCTCAATCCAGCGGCCCATTTCTCTGCCTCCTGGTCGTTCATTTTTCTCCAGTAACACAATAACCACCCTTTGCACTCCGGCTGCAATTGTCTGAGTCAAAGTATCATTCACAAATTCAGAAACATGAAACGTTTCCTTTTTAGTAACAATTCATATTTTTTCAATCCATAACAACAACTTCTTAAGCAAATCAGTTTCCTGTATCAAAGTCTATCAGGTAAGTAAGAGAATTAGTCAATCAAGTAGAAAAGTTTTTTTTTACATCCAAAACAGGTAAGTGACCAGTATGCAGTAATCCATCAAATTATAGAGGGAAACGCTTTGCGCATAACCAGCGTATTCCATTGTCTTCATCAGCTTCGCAAGTAGATTTTGCCTATTCCGCACAGCTTGAAAGAGCAGTGAAAGCAGTTTGAAAGTGCATTATTCTGCGTGTGCGGAATGAGCCCAAGTCTCCTTGTTCCCTCAGTCAAGGGAGGGGGTGCTGGAGAAGGGAGTTTCAGTTTAAAACCTTTCCTTCCTTTGCAGGCTCTGTTTGTTTTACTGGACCTTTTGGGCGCAGACCGGCTGAACATCCAGAATCATTTTTTGGACACCGCCGGGTGGTTTGATAGGCTTGTTGGCATTGGTGAGTTCCCAGACTGACGTGGAGGAGCTGATTTTACCAGACCTAACCAGGGTTAGTGTAGTGGGGCTTGAGTTCTAATCTCCACTTAGCCACAAAGTTCAGTGGGCGATCCTCGACTCTGCCTAACGCAGGAGTCATTGGGGGGGGGGGGGGGGAGAAGCTGGAAGAATGAAGTGAAGTATTCTGAACTCTTCAGAGCAAGGGCCAGATAATAAATATGGTGAACTGATATGGCCTGAAGCAACGGTCTGAAAGTTTGGCCTATCTGAGGCATTGGTGAGTTCCCAGACTGACGTGGAGGAGCTGATTTTCCAGACTTAACAGGGTCAGTGTGGTGGGGCTTGAGTTCTAATCTCCACTTAGCCTCAAAGTTCAGTGGGTGATCCTCGACTCTGCCTAACGCAGAGTCCTGGGGTCATTGGGAGGGGGGGGGAGAAGGGAAGCTGGAAGAATGAAGTAAAGTATTCTGAACTCTTCAGAGCAAGGACCAGATAAAAAAATATGGTGAACTGATGTGGCCTGAAGCAACGGTCTGAAAGTTTGGCCTATCTGAGGCTTCTGTAATATTTCATCAAGTGCCCCTCCCCCAAGCATCAGGGTGCTGGATCCCAGGTGAGCCATATGGGAAAGGGACACAAACACAGAACAAGGGGATAATTCCTCATCTGGGCAGGTGATACAGCTAGTCCCCACAGAATCTGGATTCTGAAAGGACAAGCTGCTTTTCTTGCAGGCCAGGCAAAATTTCACTGGGGGCCTGAAAGTCTACACAACAATGTTGTTGTTAATTTGCTTGCCTTAATCTTATTATTTAGTTAATTTGCTTGCCTTAATCTTATTTGGGTGCTGTGTGGTTTCCGGGCTGTCTGGCCGTGTTCTAGTAGCATTCTCTCCTGACCGTTTCGCCTGCATCTGTGGCTGGCATCTTCAGAGGATCCTCTGAAGAGGCCAGCCACAGATGCAGGCGAAACGTCAGGAGAGAATGCTGCTAGAACACGGCCAGACAGCCCGGAAACCACACAGCACCCCAGTGATTCTGGCCGTGAAAGCCTTCGACAATACCTTAATCTTATTATTTAAAGTAAATTGTTGCTGCTCTTAAATTAACTGATTATTTTAATGATTTGTCTTAATGAGATTGTTGTTATGCATTTTACGGATTGTTGGTGTATAGAACCCAGGCTTCTTTTACTAATTAAGTCTCTATATAGTAATCCCACCTGCCAGATAAGATGTTCGTCATCAGGTCCTTTGACACCCAAAATATTGGGCCCCTTCCGCACACGCAAAATAATGCGTTTTCAAACCACTTTCACAACTGTTTGCCAGTGGATTTTGCTATTCCGCACAGCTTCAAAGAGCACTGAAAGCAGTTTGAAAGTGCATTATTCTGCATGTGCGGAATGAGCCTAGGTCTCAAAGGGGGTAAAACAGGGTTGTGTGTTGGCACCTGTATAGTATGTTGTGAGCTGCCTCGAGCCCTTCGGGGATGAGGCGGCCTATAAATCCAACAAACAAACAAACAAACAAATAAATAAATAAATAAATAAATAAATAAATAAATAGACCATGGAGGTTTCAGGGAGCTAGTGGGCTGACTCACCTGCAGATCCTTTCAAACTATTTCTTGGATAAGGCTGGGCCCTTCCCTTCTTTTTTCCAAAAACTCTAGTCTACTTTGTGATTTTGACTTGTCATTTGCTGTCCTGCGCCCATTTAATTGATCAAGCACCTCAGTTGCAGTTAGGACTTCTAGAAGCTGTCGTGAAGACCCGTCTGAATGGCAGGCCAGGAAAGCGTGTTTAAATAGTGAGACCCAGCTATTTCCTGCCCTGCTAAGTTGTCTGACTCATTTCCTGGGCAGCAAGCAATGTAGGGGTGCGTTAGCGAACCCAGTAGAGCTTCAGAAAGTGCACAGGAATGCCTGCGCCATCTGTCCCCACCCTGGGCTCACACGTACGCACATCACGAGATCCCCCAGACACCCGGGTCACAAGATGCCTGAATGTAGATTCGACCCAGACAGGAATGTTTCCCCCTGCACGTACGCAGCCCTCCACTGAGTCATGAATTGCGCAACTTTCTCCTGCCTTCCCAAACCCTTAATAAAGGTGCCAGGGACCCCAGCTCGGCAGGCTAGCCAGATCAGCTAGATTAGCCGCTGGCTTCTCTCCACCGGTTTCCTGATATCGCTGCGTCTCGTCTCTTCATTGCGTCATCGTAACGACTTCACAATGCATGCAAAAGTTTCTAGTTCTGGGTGTTTGATTGGTGCATCCAGAGGCCAATTTCCATGTGATCCAGCAGCCCTGATAGAGAAATACAAGATGTTTGGAACCAGTGCATGGCTGGTACACCCGTTTGAGATTGTTGTTGAAAGTGCTCAGATGTGAATTCTGGGGTTTTGTTGCATTACACAGAAAGACGGCTCCACCGCCTGGGCCTTCTGGCATCCCACCCCCAAGAGCAGCTCTACTTCAGCCGGCATCCCCTCTATGGCCCTGTCCAAGATGACCACATTCCCTTCCTCCAGAGAGGTAACGCCCCCTTCCCACTACAGACAAGTTGTTTTCTCTTGCTGTCGGGTCCAGCAGTGTGAACTCTGTGACCAGAATAAAATTTCCCATAATGGGGATTATTTGTTTTTCATCATATTCTATTTAACCCAGGAAATAGCGCAGCACACCGGATGGCTGGTAGTGAAAACGGCAACAATTATAGTCAAATGAATAATCTGCTGTAGTCTCAAAACTCAAATGTATCTTATTGACATAAGTTCTTAAACGGTTGGTACAATTTGTTTACATCAACAAATGGGATTTGTTTGTATTTTTTAAGAACTAGAAATCTCATACCATTTTCTGTGTGTCCATGTTCCCTAAAATGTGTTACCCGGGGGCTTCTTCTCTGCTATGTTTAATATTTGATTTATGCTCGGAGATCCTCAATTTGATAGCACGTGTCGTTTTACCAATGTACACCATAGCAGAGAAGAAGCCCCCTTGGTAACACACTTTAGGGAACATGGACACACAGAAAATGATATGAGATTTCTGGTTCTTAAAAAATATTTGTTGATTTAAACAAATTTGTTTTACAGGAAGAAAATTAGTTCATTTTCAAATCCCAAAGCCATATATTTGGGTTAAATAAAGATCTTGATTTTTCCTGCCAACTGAATGCAAGCAGAGTAGTTCACACCTGTGATTGATTAGGAAGAACATATAATTACTGTCACTAGGCAGTAGCACACAGACAACACATGGATAGCTAAAGGCTGAGGTCTAAGATATCTTGTCTAATGTAAGTTCTTAGAGCAAAACATATGTATATATATACCGTATATACTCGTATATAAGTCGAGGCACCTAATTTTACCACAGAAAACTGGGAAAACGTATTGGCTCGCATATAAGTCGAGGGTGGGAAATGCAGCAGCTGCTGGTAAATTTCAAAAATAAAAATAGATACCAATAAAATTACATCAATTGAGGCATCAGTAGGTTAAATGTTTTTGAATATTTGTTTCAAAGAAAAACAGTAAACTGGCTCTGTAAGTGGAAAAGAGGGTCAACAAGAACAATATGGTATCAACAATAACTTTAAAAGTACAAAAACCTTAGCTCAACCAGCAACCAAGCTAAAACACAGGAGTTAAAATGCTTCAAAACTGGATTCCTCATCATCATCTGTATGTCCAAATGTAACCCAACTTAGATTTTAAGAGGGATATTATCAGAAATGGAAAATCTACTATTAGCTTCCATTGTAAACAATGGGGGATGGGGCACCCCTTTTGGGGGTCAATAACTTTGGATCCCCTGACCCAAACTTCACCAAACCTGGCTGGTATCATAAAGAGACTCTCCTGATGAGACCAGCCAGGTTTGGTGAAGTAGTTGGATTCAGAAAGGATCAATGTTATGGACCCTCAAAAGGGTAGCCCCATCGACTAATAGCTCCCATTGAAAACAATGGGGAATGGGGGCACCTCTTTTGGGGGTCCATAACTTTGGACCCCCTGAACCAAACTTTACCAAACTTGGCTGGTATCATCAGAAGTGTCTTCTGAGGGTACCCTGAAATTTTGGTGCCGCTAGCATAAAAACTGCGCCCCCTGCTGGCCGGCAAAGTAAAAACAAAAATTTTAATGACCCGCATATAAGTCGAGGGGAGCTTTTTCAGCATTAAAAATGTGCTGAAAAATTCGACTTATACATGAGTATATACGGTATTGCTGATGCCATGTAATATGTAATTATGAAAAGTGTCACTATGATATTAAGAATAATGTTATATGATATGTTATTATTTTTAGATTACAGCCAGTTGGCTTAATTAAGTTGTAGTAAACTAGCATGTTCCTGAAGAAGATGGATGATTGAAAACGCAAATACGCGATTGCGTTTGAATTGAACTATTGAACTATTCATATCATCATAAATCGAGGCTGGCATTACCGCAGCGGAGCAGCTTACAGACAGTGACGCTTGAATTTCGCAACAGCGGAGCAGCACTCAAACTCTTGGGCAAGATATTGCCGGCACCGCACTCTATTATGGACTTTTGCGGTTTGCTTTCTGCTGTTTTAGATACATAGCACTGAATAAGGAATCTAGCTTCTTATGAACTATACCTAAACATAAAGAGGTGCTGCATCTCAGTACATTTGTAGGGCCAGGACCGCGTCTCTGGTCCTACACAGCTGAATTAGTTTAAGAAAAACTTAAAGTTAGAAAACAAGCAAGAAGCAATTTTGAAACAGAAGGTAAGTTTACTGGACAGCATAAGTATCTGACCAGGGTGTCCCCTTAAGGGTAAGAGGCACCCACACTTCATACAAAGGAACCAATTTTATAGACACAAAAATACAGAAAGTTACAGGAGGTTACCCCTCCTGGGTGGCTCTCGAAAGAGACACACCTAGTAGAGGAAGAACCTTAATTTTTATAGTTACAAAGAGTACAGACGTCACACAATCCATCCCCTTAAGTTTCACGTACTAATCCATACCTCTTTCACGTGCTACAAGCATGTACCTTAAATCTCTGTTACTCAAACTGCATGCTGTTAGTGCGTGCCCTCTCTGCGCATATGCAAAAGGGGCAGCAATAAAGCTAGCCTCTGTCTCCAAGAAAAACCTGTTTTCTCCCAGAGAGAGATGTCCTTAAGCTATGCAGCATTCTTTAGGATCATAAAACTTCCTTCAGTTCTCCAGTTTGAAATGTTAAAACTTCAAATGATTCTACAAACACTGATTCTAAAACAATAGAATTATAGTGAAATACAAATACATGTGAATCTCTCATTATCATTTCTGTGTTCATTTAACTATATAGAAAAACACTTTGTAATTTAACTAATCACATTCATTTCTAACCCAAAAACCAAAGTTATAAATTGCATATTTCTGATGTCACGTTGGCCCTCAGTGACAAGATACTAAAGATGTTATCTTGCTTGCCTGCATAGTCACTGACAAGCTGGTAACATGCCTTTTTGACCTACTGCAAAAATGCAGGCTTCTGGTCACTATACAGAAGCTCCCATTTTGATTCTTTGCAATCTTTGGTTCTATGACTTCCATATTTCTTGATCAAATACAAATTTTTATACACATTCTGCTCCGTCTCCACACATTACTATGCAAAATTGTACCAACAGTTTAAGAACTTATGTCAATAAGAGACATTTGAGTTTTGAGACTACAGCAGATTATTCATTTGACTATAATTGTTGACGTTTTCACTGCCAGCCAGCCGGTGTGCCGCGCTATTTCCTGGGTTAATTAGTTTCACGCCGCACACCTGTTTGTGTTCATTTTGTAGCTCATCATGTTCTATGCCGTGGAGGATGTGCTGATTCCAAGGCCCAGTTCCTGGCATTTCTAGTTAAAGGATTTGGGGCATCAGAACTGCATGCAATCTTTTGGCATCGTAGGGCACGCGTGAACGGTTTGGGAGGTGATTACTTTGCGCAGGGCTTTGGAGAAGCTGGGAGCAACAGCCGCAGAAGGCCCTTGCTTTCCCATCCTGCATATGAGCTCCCAAAGGCACCTGGTGGGCCACTGCGAGTAGCAGAGAGCTGGACTAGATGGGCTCTGGTCTGATCCAGCTGGCTTGTTCTTATGTTCTTAAGGCCCTTGCTTTCACATCCTGCATGTGAGCTCCCAAAGGCACCTGGTGGGCCACTGCGAGTAGCAGAGAGCTGAACTAGATGGACTCTGGTCTGATCCAGCAGGCTTGTTCTTATGTTCTTAAGGCCCTTGCTTTCCCATCCTGCACGTGAGCTCCCAAAGGCACCTGGTGGGCCACTGCGAGTAGCAGAGAGCTGGACTAGATGGACTCTGGTCTGATCCAGCAGGCTTGTTCTTATGTTCTTAAGGCCCTTGCTTTCCCATCCTGCACGTGAGCTCCCAAAGGCACCTGGTGGGCCACTGCGAGTAGCAGAGAGCTGGACTAGATGGACTCTGGTCTGATCCAGCTGGCTTGTTCTTATGTTCTTAAGGCCATTGCTTTCACATCCTGCATGTGAGCTCCCAATGGCACCTGGTGGGCCACTGCGAGTAGCAGAGAGCTGGACTAGATGGACTCTGGTCTGATCCAGCTGGCTTTTTCTTATGTTCTTAAGGCCATTGCTTTCACCTCCTGCACGTGAGCTCCCAAAGGCACCTGGTGGGCCACTGCGAGTAGCAGAGAGCTGGACTAGATGGACTCTGGTCTGATCCAGCTGGCTTGTTCTTATGTTCTTAAGGCCATTGCTTTCACCTCCTGCATGTGAGCTCCCAAAGGCACCTGGTGGGCCACTGCGAGTAGCAGAGAGCTGGACTAGATGGACTCTGGTCTGATCCAGCTGGCTTGTTCTTATGTTCTTATGATGTGAGCTCAGTCCTTTTCTAGGCTGCTCTTCCTGGGCCTAAACAGGATGAAGCAAAATGGAATACCTGGAGTCCCTCCCATCGCTTTTCTTAGGGGGCATTTGGGTTTGTTCTAGTTTTTGACTGCTGGGCATTTGGGGGATTTCGAATTCTCAGCTCAGTATGGGAGTTTCATCAAACATTCACTGGCATATCAGCAATAAACTAGACATTCCAATTCCAATTCCAAAGCCTTTATTGGCATTATAAGTTACAGAGTTAGTAAAAAGGGGCATTTATCTACTAACTGAGACATTAAAACATTAAAATACATTAAAACAACGTTGAACATTCACAACATTCACGCACACATAAAATAATTTAGCCGTTACTACTATGTAGGCAGTGATTGCGCCTGACCAAATAGTTCCTCAAAAACTTGGGTGCTGTCCGGTTTCCAGGCTGTATGGCCGTGTTCTAGCAGCATTCTCTCCTGACGTTTCGCCTGCATCTGTGGCTGGCATCTTCAGAGGATCTGATAGTAGGGAAGCAAGTGGAGTATATATACCTGTTGGGAATATCCAGGGTGGGGGAAAGATCCTGCTCTTCGAACAGCACGCACATAATCTTTCGAACAGCACGCACATAATCTTTGTTGATAGGGGGTGTCTAGATGCCTCCTCCCTTTTATTACCAAAGGTAGAACATTACACCTAGCAACAGAAATTGATCTTCAAAGGCTAGGCGAAGTTAAATGGTGAAGGTACTTAACTCCGCTGTCTATGGAATTCCCAAAGGGCGTGGGGAGCAAGACCCGTCAGCTTTCCCAATTAGAATTTGATGTTTCTGGTCAAATAACCCCCTTTAAGAAGAAGGAGGAGGAGGAGGAGTTTGGATTTATATCCCCCTTTCTCTCCTGCAGGAGACTCAAAGGGGCTGACAATCTCCTTGCCCTTCCCCCCTCACAACAAACACCCTGTGAGGTAGGTGGGGCTGAGAGAGCTCCGAGAAGATGTGACTAGCCCAAGGTCACCCAGCTGGCGTGTGTGGGAGTGTACAGGCGAATCTGAATCCCCCAGATAAGCCTCCACAGCTCAGGCGGCAGAGCTGGGAATCAAACCCGGTTCCTCCAGATTAGATACACGAGCTCTTAGCCTCCTACGCCACTGCTGCTCCTTTTAGAGTTCAAACGATCTCTCAGTGTGGAAGTTCTCGTTTGCAAGCATCCCTGGACTTAAAATGTATGTGACTGTCTGTATTTTTGGCAGGTGTTCCGGTCCTTCACCTCATCGCCACACCTTTCCCCGAGTTCTGGCACACCATGGAGGACACAGAGGCGAACTTGCACCGACCCACAGTGGAGAACCTGTGTAAAATCCTGGCAGCTTTCGTGGCAGAATATTTGTGGCTGTAAGGGGATCTTACTGACCCAGAAATCCTCTTTGTTCTCCGTCCAGTGGCACAAGGAATAGCCACAAAGTATGCTTGCGTTGAGCAGAAGGTACGGTTGCCTTCTTCAGACCTCAAACAGCTTGATTCCAGTCCAATAGCCCCTCGGAGGCTAACAAGACTTCGTGGGTATAAGCTTTCGAAAGTCAGAGTTCTCTTAATCGGCGACTAAGACTTGGAAGCGTAACCCTTGCAGAAACATTGTCCTACAGGAGGAAGGGAGAGGCAGAACGTGGCCTCCCGCAGCCGTGGCCTCCAGTCTGGTATCAGGAGTCCCACAAGGCCTGTGGCTAATGAGTCGAGGCAGACCTCTCGATGAAGAGCAAAGAAAAAGAGACTTTCTTGCACTCTGGATTCTTCCTGTCTGATCCTGTGGACCCGATGATTGAAAGAGCGGGGGACTTCCAGGCGCTCCGCAAAGTTGCTCCACCCGTCCACAAAGCGTTAGCAATCTGTTCTTGTGTTTGTGATTTGTTGGGGCCGGAAATTAACTTTGGATGACTCTTCTGGGGAGGCGGGCACCTCGGAGCCTTTGTTGAGAACATAGATCCGTGGTGGCGAACCTTGGGCACTCCAGATGTTATGGACAAAATTCCCATCAGCCCCTGCCAGTATGGCCAATTGGCAGAGGCTGATGGGAATTGTAGTCCATGACATCTGGAGTGCCAAAGGTTCGCCACCACTGCCATAGACCAGTGGTGGCGAACCTTTGGCACTCCAGATGTTATGGACTACAATTCCCATCAGCCCCTTCCAGCATGGCCAATTGGCCATGCTGGAAGGGGCTGATGGGAATTGTGATCCTGTATCTGGAGTATAAGAGTCTCCTACTGACTCCCTATATTCCATGGCACAACTCACCCTTGCCCATTGGTCCAGGAAGGTGCCACTCTTACAAAGTGAGGATGAGCCCACTGTGAGAGTAGCTCCTACTTGTTGGGGGACGGGGATGAGGAACTCTTAGTGGGAGGTATGCCGAAGCCATGCTCTTCCCCAAAACAGCCTGGAGCTGTGGGTCCCAGGTTTCCTTTTTAGACTTTGTTAAGAGTTGCTTTTATGCTTCCACAGCTCGTTCAGTTACCTAGATTTTAAAACGCACCTGTTCCTGAAGGCAGAAGCGTCTTTGTTTTGAGAGATGTACAATTCAAACCTCGTTTGGACTGTGAAGGGTCATGGGACTTCCAGTCTTGACTTTAGCCACCGTATACTCTCCAGTCATCCTGTTTTGTACCAAGCAGAGGCAAGGTTTGATATTTAACATGTGGTTTCGAGGCTGTATAGCCCGTGTCTAGCAGCATTCTCTCTGGCGTTTTACCTGATCCTCTGAAGATGCTAGCCACAGATGCAGGCGAAACGTCAGGAGATACTACTAGAATGCAACCACACCGAAACCACAACACAATGATCGACGTGAAAGCCTTCGACAATACAGGTTGATATTCTTAAGTATTTATTGAAGGGTCATAAGACAGCTTCAAAGGGGTAAGCCGAGTCCTTCCTGGAAACTGCTTTGAGCCTGTATGTGATGGGATACCCATTGTGTGCATTTTTCGTGTTATTTCTTCCGTGAAGGAATCTTCTAACTGGGTAATGAATTCTGCATCCACCAGCTGCTGCAGTAGAAGCCAGAGAAGGTTTAAGTGGGATTTTTACAGCATCTAACTGGTAACCGGGGTTTAATAAATAAACTCTCAGGTAAATGGAGGAAGGGTCTCATAGCAGCCTTCTTCCTCTGTCATAGAGGACTTTATTTTATATAGAGAAGCATTCAGCTGATTTCCCTCCCTTTCCACCTTCAAGAGTGGAAGCGGTAGAGTCCTTTCTTCTCAATTAGGACTGTACTAGTTCCTTTGGTGGTGTGTGTCAATACATCAGCCCCTCCCTTCACTCTTGGAGGAGTTAAAAATAAAAGGTTTACTTTTTTATTCGTCTCTATCATCTTTGTCTTGCTTTCAAAGGCATTGGTATGATGCAAATGTCTCACTTAGCAAAACGCCAACCTAGCAGATGTTCCGGTTTGGGAATCTGTTTACGGTTTGTTTTGTTTTCTGGGCTCCACCGCATTCTGATCCATGAGTCAGCCTTATCTCATCATATTACCCACTGTTCCTTCCAGTGGTGGGATCCAAAAATTTTATTAACAGGTTCCCATAGTGGTGGGATTCAAACTGTGTTGTAGTGCCAATGGGGCTGGGCTGGGCATGACAGGGGCGTGGCGGGCATTTCTGGGTGGGGCTGTGGCAAGGATGCAGCGCTGTGCGATCGCCGGGTGGGAAGCGAATGCATGCTGGGTGCAGGCTGCCACGCGCCCGGTGCACCTCCTGCTAGACTCGCGTCAAGTTCTGCAGCTACTGCTGGGAAGGGAGGGGGGCATAACTAAGGCAAAATCGCATTGGCAAAATCACCCTTGGCCCCTCTGGCACACACAAATGGTGGTAACCTATTCTCAGGAACCTGAACCTGCTGGATCCACCTCTGGTTCCTTCCCATCCCTTCACTAGCTTGTACATGGTAACCTGGCTGGGTGGGGCAGGTTTGTGGAAGTAACCTCACCTGGGTACATTACTATAGGTTCACTTTCCAAAGCAGCCATTTCTCCAGGAGAGCTAATCTCTGTTGTGTGGAGATTAATTGAAATTAGGGTTGCCAGCTCTGTGTTGCGAAATAACTGGAGATTTTGGTGGTGGGGCCTGGAGTGAGGGAAGATTTCAATGGGAATTATAATCAGTGAATTTGGGATCCAAAGGGGCCTAATAACAGGTTCCCATGGTGGTGGGATTCAACTGTGGCGTAGGCGCCGATGGGGCTGGGGCCGGGGCATGGCCAGAGGCGTGGCCGGGCATTCCAGGGACGGGGCTGTGGCTGTCATGACAGATCTATCAGTGGCAGGGCCGCTTGGCAGCTGCACTGGTCGCAGGTGGGAGGAAACAAATGCGGCGCACTTGGTATGAGCTGCCATGTAGCAGTGCCTCTCTTCTAGACTGCTTCAAGTTCTGTGGCGGTACTGGCACAGGGAGGAGGCGTGCTAAGGCCAAAATCCCGCGTGGCAAAATCACCAATTAGTAACCCCCTCTTGGCTGCATGAAATAATTAGTAACCTACTCGGGGAACCTGTGAGAACCTGCTGGATCCCACCTCTGGGTATCAATGCCATAGAATCCATCTTCAATGCCTCCATTTTCTCAGGTGAACTGATCTCTGTTCCCTGGAGATCAGTTGTAATCTCAAGAGATTCTTAGCCTCCACCTGGATGTTTGTGACTGGAGAACAGCAGCACAGAGATAACCACAGTCCAACTTGAACTGTATAAACGATTTGATTATGGGATATATTTGATGACTATTGAAAATGCTATGAGCCTTTGAAGATTTTGTTGGCCAGAGTTCTGTCAACTCATTTTGTGGGTTTTCAAGAATACTTTAGAATCTCTTGGCGTGTATGAAGGATTCTAAATGATAGCCCGTATAATGATGTGGCGGCGGGGCATGAGGTGGCGAACTTGCTTTGGCACTCCAGATGGTATGGACTTCAATTCCCATCAGCCCTGCCAGCATGGCCAATTAGCCATGCTGGCGAGACTGATAAGTATGATCCATCGGAGAGTGTAGTGCCACTAATATAACGATGCGGATGTTGTTCACATTGCTGACTTGGCAAGAAGCTGCATTGAAATGCCAACTGCAGTCTTTTTTTGACTGCTAGTCATTGCCACAATGCAAATGGGCATGCTGAGGAAAAGCGCCAGTCAGTTTTTCTTCAACACAATTCCCTGCGGACAATTTGGCTTCCTCTGCAGTCCAAGCATGGGTGCACTCTAGAGCGAGGTCTACTTACGCAACCTGCGGCTCTCCAGATGTTCATGGACTACAAATCCCATCAGCCCTGGCAGTCCATGAACATCTGGAGGGCTGAAAACTTGACACCCTCCTCTTTGGCATCAGATCCTGCTTAAACTACCTGAGCACTGCCTTCCCCTGGCTCCACCCCAAATCTCCAACATTTCCTCCTGCAAAGGGTAAAATCCTAATTTTCTAGGGGGGATGTTTGCGGGTCTGGTGCACACAAAGACACCTAGGCTTTTGCTGTCCTCCTTTCCCCTTTTTTAAACTCCACCACGTGCAGTGGAGAAAAATTGCATTCTTCTCTATATCACACGACTGGTACACCAGTCCCTCCCACCTTATGTTCCCCATGGCAACTACATCTCAGCGTCCGCTCCTGATTGGTCCGTCGTTGGCACGTGGTCAGGAGGCGCTGCGACATGGGCCGGCGGCCGCGCGGTGTCATGTGACCTCCCAACATGGCGGCGCCCATGCGGCTCTCCTGGCACCTGGGGCGGCAATGGTGGGCCCGGCCGCTGGCGAGGACGGAGAGCCGCCGCGCCGCCGCTGGGAAGAGCCGGCTGTACGAACAGGTGCAGAACGGCTGGACGGCGCGGCCGCCTGGACATGGAAGGCGCTGGTAGCGGCCGGAGGAGGCCGAGCGGGAGCTGGAGAGGCGGAAGGGGCCCCTGGCGCCCGGCGACCTGCGCCAGATTGTAAGCGGCCCCGGCGGGGCGGCGAGTGGTTTGGGGTGGAGGCTGGATTCGTGCTGCGCCTGACTGATCGCAGTGCGTTCCTGGTCTGCTGTGTTTGTTAGAAAATATATTGCTGAAGGTTGTATCCGATTGATTGAGATGCATTCCTGACTCAACGTAATTGCAGCAAAATATATGTAACCAGCCAGCTATATGTTACCGCTGCTGTACTGGGACATTCTTTCCTTGATCTTTTATGGCTTCACACATTAAGAAGAAGAAGAGGAAGAAGAGGAGTTTGGATTTATATCCCCTTCTCTCCCTGTAGGAGACTCAAAGGGGCCTGACAATTTCATGCCCTTCCCCACTGGCATAATACCCGGTATTGGGCAAGGTGAACTACCAGGAGCATCACCTTAAGGAGGCGGAAACATCAAAATGCTGGAGTTCGTTTTAGAATTGTTATTTTAGTAGTTTCCATTTTTGGCCTGCAGGAGGTGCAGATTTTAAACTAAGCGGCACCACAATTTCAGCGGCTATCATCAGGGAGACTGTACTGCTATGCTACCTCCCAAGTTTGGTGAGGTTTGGTTCAGGAGTCCCAAAGTTTATGGACTCCCCAAAGGGGTCTTATCCCCATTTCCCAATGGCTAATAGGAGATAGGGCTACAGTTTTGAGGTCCATAACTTTGGCCCCTGAACCAAACTGCACAAAGTTGGGGGAGATAGAACGATCTCCTGATGAGAACTGGATTTGGTTCAATGCTTTCAAATGTGCCCCAGCCTGCAACCCCATTGACAACAATGCAGAAAACTCAATGAAGTACAGAACAAAGATTCTTGGGCAAAATTTCTAGGATGTTCTTGCAGGGGAGGGACATTCTTGGACGTATCAGCACCAAAATTTCAGGGTATCATCTGGGGACTGTCATGGTGGCACCCCAAGGTTTGAGATGCAGTTGGTATCTGAAATGTTGGTGCTGATATGTCACAAAAATGCACCCCCTGCAGGCACCAGTGTCCTGGTGCAAAAAAAGGGTTGGTGGTCGTGGTGGGTGGCTGCCCATGGGGGGGGGTGGGGGGGGGGCATCCAACTCAGGTTTGCCCAGGGCTACAGTTTGCCCAGGGCTGCCTCGTTACGCTTAAAACTTAAGTTTCACCAAATATGGGAATGGGCAAGGTGTGGTAAAAGGTGGGATGAGATGACCAGGTCCTGGCACCTTCTTAGGCTCATCAGAAGACAAGGAGGGATGTTTGTAAGAGGGTATAAATTATGGCTACGCAAGCAGCTTGGCCTTTAGACCTCCTCCCTGCTGCTAACAGAGGAGGCTCCTCTTCTCTTTCAGCAAGAATTGAAGAAACAATACATCTCTGAACACTGAAGAAGCTTTTGGATGGTTATTGCTCTGTGGACAGGGCCTTTGCCCTGTGCCTATCACTCCTGACACTCTTGGTCCCATGGATGTTTCCATTGTCCTGTGGAGGCAAGGATGTTTCCATTGTCCTGTGGAGGCAAGAGACCAGATGGCTTTGTCTCTATCTGTCGCCGACTTTGGGGCACCTAAGCTCCAGAACACTTCTTTCTCACAATCTTTGGGAAAACGGGAAAGCGGGGGGGGGGTTAACTTCTGTATAAAGGGTTAGCAAAAGCCATGTCCAGCATAACTGGCTTTTACCAGCTGGGTGCTTCGTTGCCTATCAATAACCACTACTGATCAACAAGACAGAGTTCATTTATAGTTTCAGGGCTTCGAGACCTAACAAGCATACAGAACGTAGCTGGCAAAAATGTCCCTGCCAAGACTTACATCCCCCCAGTCACTCATTCATGTATTTAGAGTAAGGTAGAAATGTCTTGACATCTTCTTCTTTATGATATGGGGGTTCAGTTTTAGGGAAATGGGTTGCCAAGAGAGCGATTGGCGTGGGAGGTTAAGAGCTCATGTGTATCTAATCTGGAGGAACTGGGTTTGATTCCCCAGCTCTGCCACCGCAGAATTCAGATTAGCCTGTGCACTCCATGCCAGCTGGGTGACCTTGGGCTAGTCATCTTCTCGGGCTCTCTCGGCCCACCTACCTCACAGGGTGTTTGTTGTGAGGGGGGGATTGTAAGGCAAAGAGGTGTCAGCCCTTTGAGTCTCCTGCAGGAGAGAGAAGGGGGGGATATAAATCCAAACTCTTCTTCTTCTTCAAAGAGGTATGTGAGTGAAAAGGTTGGCAGCTGCTGCTCCAAGAAAAGCCAGATCTCAGAAGCTAGCTGAGCAGTCAACCCTCCTTAGTGTTTGGGTGGGCAACCTCAGGCTTCATAGCTTGGGGGACACAGCCCACCAGAGCATTTGGGGGTACATGAAAAAAAATTACACACTGGGCGTAGAGGTGAAAAGCAGTGGAATCCGGAGAACCAGGTTTTTTAAATAAAGTTTATTAAGATTTCTAATTACAGTTGTTTAAAACAAGAAAACGAACTTAGATAGAATTCTAATAAGATTAGGCATAGCCGGAGCTCAACAGCGGGCTCATAGCAATGAGGTTTTAAGATCTCCTCTGCATATTTCAGCCGGAAAAGGGGTTTTAGCTATCTACAGTATACTGATAGCACTATTCATTTTAGGAGCTTGAAAATCTCCCAATTAGGGAAAACAGTGAATTACAGCGGCATCGCGATATCTACCTCCTGCTGTGCCCCTCGCTTCTCGCCTCCATGCGCCTGCCGCCGTCTTCACCTTCTTCTGATGCTGGCGGTGTCTCGGACTTTGCTAAGCACTTGGACTCCTTGTCAATAAGGTGTTACCATCAAAGAAGGTGAGTGGCGGAGACCTCTCGGACCTTTAGCTTTCTGTGCCTTTTGCCTTCATGGAACAGTCCGCCCTCGCCGGCTGATGTCGGCTAGCCATTTCCTGCTCATAATACATTTCTCCGTCCTACTTGATGGCGCCCAGCCTTCGCCCCCCAGCAAAGGCCGCGAATTAGAAGTCAGTGGCGAATACTGCAAGGAGGTTGTGGCAGAAACCCTAGCTGGGCACAAAGGCGTGGATTTGGGCGTTTGGCGAAGGGCTGGGAACAGTGTGGAGAACGGACCGGGTGTTTAAAGGCGAGGGAGAACCATCTTCTGTGAGGCGGCAAGCAACATACACAGAAAAAAAATACATCTTGAGACTCCGGTCGGAGAATTGGCGGGATCAGGGATTTCCCTTCAGAGTTGGGGGGTGGAGTCGGTGGCAGAGGCGTTACCTTGGTTTTAATCCGGAGTTTTGGTGAAGTCCTCCTCCTCCTCAGTACCTGAGACTGGAGACCAAGATTTCACCAATGGCAGGGCCGGTGATGAAGGAGAGAACCCGAGGAGACTGTGTTCAAGGAGATGTACTATTGGTAAGGAGTCTTTTGGCAGCTACTATAATATAATTACTAACTATTTTATGGTTCAATCCTGAAGGGTTGGAAACTGGTGAGTGGCAGAAAGCTTCCACCCGATGATGAATATGATCTAGTGCCATCTCCTGGTTATCGTGGCCACTGGCCATGCCCTCGAAGCCCTTAACCTTCATTCCCAAAGACCAGCTTGTTGTGTAGCCGCTTTGTAGATTCCATCAACAGCCCATTGGTGAGGAAGCTCTGGGTAACTGTATAGCGGACATCTGGACATATTTCGCTTTGCACCTAATCATACGAAACTACCATTTGTAATTCTGTATAGCTACTATTGCTATTATATAAAAACTGTTGATTATAGGATTGTAGTAGGTTAGCATTAGAATAGTAAATGGGGTTAATTATTAGTATATTTGTATTGGCTTGCCTGTTGTATTGTGTAGTGTTAGTGTAAATAGACTAGCTAGTGGTGGCAAGCTGAGTCCACCTACGGTGGAAGTTGTTGCGGGGTTGGGTTAGGAGGGACAGCCGGGGATGAGGGCAGCACCTTTCCTGGGAATGGGGATCCCAGTGTTAATGGGGGGGCCAATGAGGGCAAGTGGCCCGGTGGCCGGCCATATGAGAGAAGGTGGGCCGAGAGATAATGATTTATGCTCGTTCACTTTCTGACCTCGACCTATCCCAGGGGCCGAAGAGTAGCTGGAGTTCGAAGACACCCTGCTTAGTCTTTTTAGTGTTGATAAATGCCGGTCGCAAACAATAAGACCGCTGTTCTCGGGACTTTCTTGGAGTTCAACAGATGGACCCTGCTTGTGTCACGGGAAACCTGGGTCGCGGCGAGAGACTGTAAGCAGGTGAGATCAGCCCCAGGTTTACAGAATTGCCTCCCACCCGTCGAACACAGGGCGGTGGCGTGGCATTGTTAGTCGAGATACCATCCTTTAGGGGATATCATCCCTGGATCATTGGTATGGAGTGGTGTCGGCCTGGGTGGTTGGCATTGGAGGTTGGCTGTTCTCCTGGTGTACCCGATTAAGCCTGGCGCCCCAGAGGCGGCCTGCAGCGACTGCTGGAAGTGGTGATGGCAGACTGGTGGTTGAGGTACCCCAGAATTATTGTTCTGGGGAGGACTGCCGCGTCCATCGTACCACGCCCTCATGCCGCGATGGCCCTGCGGACCTGAGTGGTGTCATCCATGGCGGCGCTGGGCCTCTCCTGGTAAATTCTGGCCCCACTCCACCCGAGGCGGTCACACACTGGATTTGGTCTTTGGGTCGGAGTGTTGATGTGGTCATATCCTCTACTGACAGAGTGCGTAGTCGCGACCACTATGCCCTGAAGGCTCCGGATGAGCATGCGCAACACCCGTCTGACGGCGTATTTATGCACAGCCAGCGGGCTATGGATCTGATGGATTCCTGAATGCTCTCACGGGATCCTGAACCCACCCGGCACTCGATGGCCTAGTAGCGGACTGGAATGCCCGCCTTTCAGATGCCATCGAGATTATTGCTCCCCGGCGGCCCTCTTGACTGGCTCACCGGCTGGCTCGTGAATACGGAGGAGCTGTTTGAAGTGGGAGCTTAGGCGGCTAGGCGAGTGTGGAGAAGTCGTGGCCGAACTCGCGAAGACATCTTATGGGGCGGCTTATGAGAAGGCCTATGAGATGGCGGTGAAGAAAGGAGGAGCAAAGAAGTTTTCTTCTCCTCCTGCTTCGCGTCTGCTAGCTCTCGCCGAGCTGTAACTGTTTAGCATCATTGATCCCTTACCTCTTTATCAGAGGTTCAAAATGATCAATTGGCCATTATGGCGCAGCGAGGCTTTTATAGGCTATTTGCAGATAAATGGCATTAAACTCCGCCAGGACCTTCCTGCCACCTTGGGGGGCAATTAGCGAATGGAGGCTCCCTTGCGTCTTCTGGCCCTTGCATGGCCCAGTTTTCCCTGCTCTCTGGCGATGTTGACAGAGCCCCTAGCTGCTGTTAGACCTACACCATGCTCTGGATCCATTGCCCCTCTGGCTTATTAAAGCATAGCCGGAGGAGTTACGACCCCACCTGTTAGCTATTATCCAATTGCTCCCTTGAGCAGGGAGTTTGTCGAATTAGGTTGAGAACGTGGTCGCCCACTCTTAAAAGGCCGTCGTTAGATCCTAGTGATCCGGCCAATTACGCCCGTTCCAGAGATCGCCGTTTCTGGGGAAGGTAATTGAAATGGCTGGAGCAGCTTCAGGGATTTCTGGAGGGCGCATCGGCCTTTGATCCCCTTCCAGTCGGCTTCGTGCTGGGCATGGAGACGAGGAGACTGTTCTCAAGTAAGCTATCACAGATCGCTCCATTATGCGAAAGCTTGACCAAAGCGGATCGGCTGCTGGTGCTATTGGATCTCACCGCTGGCGTTCCCGATGTAGTGGAAACCGACCTTTTGACCCACCGCCTGGCGTTTCGGGGAGTCGCGAATTGCTGTCCTTCAATGGATTGCCTCGTTTCTCCGGGACGGAGTCAGCACAAAGTGTGGTCGCGGGGACGAGCTTCGCCAGTGCCATTTCATTCGCGGCGTGCCTCAGCAGGGAGGCGTTGTTGTCCCAGCTGTTATTTAACATCTATATCGACCCCTTGCTCAGCTGAATGCGGGCTTTGGGCTGGAGTGCCATCGAAATGCGCTGATGATACCAGCTCATTCTGTCGATGGAGGGCAGAGCGCCCGCCCTGCAGCTCTACAGCATTGTTTTGGAAGGCCCGGTTGCTGGTTAGTTGATGCAAAACGGGATTAAAACTGAATCCAGCGAAAACGAAGTCAGCTGCCGTCGCAGAAGCGGAGGTTTTCCAGCCGCGCCCGGTGTGGGAGGGCCTTATTAGCACCGGGCCCCTCAGTTAAGCAGCCTGGGGTCCCACCTAGATTAAATCTCTTTCTATGGGGCCAAATTGGCCCATGTAACCCACGGTTGCGTTTGCCATCTTAAAAGCTGAGCCGGCGGCTGGCCTCCTCTCCGGGCCGGATCTGGCCACAGTGATTCATGCAGCGGTCACCTCCAGATTAGACTATTGCCTTTCGCTCTCTGGCGGGCCTGCCACCCTTGAGGCTGATCGAGGAAGCTGAAACTGGTCCAGCATCGCGGCGGCTCGTCTCTGCTCCGCGGGTGGTGCAGCAGAGATCATATCACACCCGTGTTGCACGCCTGCACTGGCTCAGTTGAATTCGAGTGCGTCTTCAAAGGTATTGGGTGTTAGCCTTTAAGGCCTTCACCTGGCGGTCTCTGGGACCCTCGTACCTTAGGGACCGTCTGGCCCCATATGTCCCACGTCGATCTCTGCGTTAGGCCGGAGGCCAACCTACTGGAGATCCCTGCCCCTCTGTATTGATGCGGCTGGCCTCCACCAGGGCCAGGGCTTTCACGGCCCTGGCCCTGCCTCAGTGGAGATGCTCTTCCTCCATTTCGTAGGGCCCCTCTTGGGGACCTGCAAAGTTCCGCAGGGCCTGTAAATGAGAGTTATTCCGGAGGCTTTTGGGGAGGCCGACAACGATGAATGCCCATTAATAACAGCTAGGGCCGGCTGTTCCCCTCTTAGGGCGGGGGGAGCTATCAGCTGTCGCCATCTGTTTTAATTGTTTTGGCTGGCTTTAAGTGAGTTGCTTTTAACTATTATGAAGTTTTAGTATTTTATTTTGTTATTCACTTGCTGTATTATGATGTGAACCGCCCTGAGCCCCCTGGGGGAGGGCGGTATAAAAGTGAAACAAACAAACAAATAAATAAATAAATAAATACATAACACATTTCGGTTAATAATTAAGTAATTATACATATCACATCCTGTCTTTCTATTGATTATCTTCATTACAATTTAGATAAAATGCAGTGGCAAACTTTATCTCCGTAATGCCATATAGTTCTAACCATCAACATGTTAGAAAGAAAGAAAAACCTCAGCAACTTTGATTCTTTTTAACTAATTGCTTTGTTTCCAAAGAAAAACTAAATGTGGTATGACATTAGCGAAATAAAACCTTTTACAGAAGTTCTCACTCCTTTCCCTATAGCTGTCTATATAATATATCATTTTATATTTTAAACAAAATTTATAGTTTATAAAATTGTATAAATGGTTTCCATATTTCTTCAAATCTTTCAGTATTATCTTTCAGCCTCCAGGTTAACTGATCAAGACTCATTATTTCCTGCAGTTTGTCTTCCCAATTTCTCACTGTTGGCACCTCTTTCTTTTTCCATCGTTTAGCAATTTCAATTCTAGCAGCCGTTATCATATAAAGAAAACCAGTTTTGATTCCCCACTCCTCCATTTGAGCAGCGGACTCTTATCTGGTGAACTGGACTTGTTTCCCTGCTCCTGCACATGAAGTCTGCTGTGTACCTCCCACTGCCCCAGACCAGAAAATAGCTCTCTTAGAAGATCTCGTGGGAAGGTTGTTTCAAAGAAACAAAGTTTGGGAAAGTGAAAGTAGAAGAAGCAGAGAGTTTAGTTTATGTCCTTTCTCTGCAGGAGACTCAAAGGGCTTACAATCCTCAACCGCGCTCCCCTCACAACAAACACCCTGTGAGGTAGGTGGGGCTGAGAGAGCTCCGAGAAGCTGTGACTAGCCCAAGGTCACCCAGCTGGTGTGTGTGGGAGTGCTTGAGGCCTAATCCGTTCCCCAGATAAGCTTCCACAGTTCGAAGTGGCAGAGCTGGGAATCAAGCCGGATTCCTCTTGAATTAGATGCAGGCTCTCATAACCTCCTACGCCACTGCTGCTCCTGTAAGCAGCCTGAGATCAGTCAGAGCGACCCCAGATGCCACCATCCCCTGCTCCCACCTGGAGATTCATGGCAATACCGAACACTCGGGTCTTGACACTGATATCCTCCTGCTGTCCTTCAGCTGTTTTTTTTTCTAGGTCCAACTCATCCCATTTCTTCAACCTTTCCTCATGGGATGTGTATCCCAGACCACCACTACGACCCCTCATCTGAACCTGCTTCAGTTGGTCAACCAACTTTCTAACCAGCATGGTGTAGTGGTTAAGGGTGATGGACTCTAATCTGGGTTTGACTCCCTGCTCCTCCACATGAAGGCTGCTGGGTGACCTTGGGCCACTCACAGTTCTCTCAGAACTCTCTCAGGCCACTTGCCTCACAAGGGGCTCTTGTAGGGGGTGGGAAGGGAAAGTGATTGTAAGCTGTTTTGAGACTCTTTAGAGTAGAGAAAGGGCAGATTTTAAAAACAAACTCTTTGTCATTTTAAAGTTTGGTACCTTAAACTCCTCTAGATTCGGTTTGTTAATTCACAGCAGAGTAGCACTGTTTCTTTTGTAACCGACACTGTCACCTTCTGTTAAAGCCCACAAGTAGCATTCGCTCTTTGCAGTAACATCTCATTGGTGCTGTGCTGGTTTTGGGGCTGTATGGCCATGTTCTAGCAGCATTCTCTCCTGACGTTTCGCCTGCATCTGTGGCTGGCATCTTCAGAGGATCTGATGCCAAAGAGGAGGGTGTCAAGTTCTGGCCCTCCAGATGTTCATGGACTGCACTGCGATTTGTAGCCCATGAACATCTGGAGAGCCGCAGGTTGCAGACCCCTGCTCTAGATCCTCTGAAGATGCCAGCCACAGATGCAGGCGAAACATCAGGAAAGATACGGCGGCGACCATACAGCCCGGAAACCACACAGCACCCCAGTGATTCCGGCCATGAAAGCCTTCGACAATACAACATCTCTATTTATTAAAGTTGTATACCCCACCTTTCCTCTTGGCTCAAGGTGGCCCATTTTGGTTGGTTTATTTAAAATACCCACTTTTGAAGCTCACTTTCTTCACCCCTGTCCAGCTCACAATTCTTTGCTTTTTTCAATGACCCCTTGCCAGCTTGCTACTTGGAAGAGGCTTTCTGAGGTACAAGAGGAGATCACAAAAGTTGAAGCTGAGAAAGAGGAAGTGGCCAGAAGTGTACAGAAACTTGTGGTGAGTTTGCTGTTGTAGAAGAACCCCACTGGAAAGCTCATACAAATAGAAAAAATTGCAACTCTTCTGAAACTGTGGGCACATCCCTTTCCCTGATACTTGGTTTAGAATTTCTCTGCTATCACGTGGCATCTTTTTAAAAATTTTGTTAGTATTTCTCTGCATCATAAATTTTGCAAAATTGTGACTCATAAGAACATAAGAACAAGCCAGCTGGATCAGACCAGAGTCCACCTAGTCCAGCTCTGCTACTCGCAGTGGCCCACCAGGTGCCTTTGGGAGCTCACCTGCAGGAGGTGAAAGCAATGGCCGCCTGCTGCTGCTGCTCCGGAGCACCTGGTCTGTAGGAGGAGATCAGGAGGATCCAAGATTGGTGACCATAGATGGAGCTTCTCCTCCCTGGGAAAATCTGTCAAACCCCGCTTTAAAGAAGCTATCAGGTGAGTGGCCCATCACCACCTCCTGTGGCAACATTTTCCAAGCGCCAATCTGCGTTGGAAGTGAAGAAGTGTTTCAGCACGGGTTGTCCTAATTCTTCCCCAACACCATTTTCAATGAATGCCCCTGGTTTCCTGAAATATTGTGAGAAGAGAAGCATTTCTTTCTGCTAGAGCATTTTTCTACCCCATGCATAATTTATAGACTTCAATCATATCCCCCTCAGACCTCTCCAAACTAAAGAGTCCCAAACGCTGCAGCCTCTCCTCATAAGGAAGGTGCTCATATCCTTATTTCTCTGCATCATAAATGTTGCAAAACTGTGACTCGAGAAACTGCCTACCGCATTTATGGGGTAGGTGAGGGTGGAGATGTATTGACACCACATTGTTAGACTTGTCGAGTTTTGTGGCATATAGCCTGCAGCAATTGCTAAATTATGTTGTTGGTGCAGGGAGGCAAACCTTTTACTTTTCTCTTTTCTCTTCCCAATTTCAGAAAAACCAAGAGAAGACTGCGCTGCAGTCGGTAAGAGCAGTTCCACCCCCTTTTTTTTTTTTTTGCTTTCTGGATGACTCATGGTGCCATTCCTTTGTGGAGTTAATCCAGTGTAAATCCATTGATTTCAATATATTGAGACTGCAGTAACTCGCGAGATCCTCAACCCTTTTGAGCCTGTGAGCACCTTTGGAATTTTACAATGGAACGGTGAATGCCACCCCAAAATGCCACTGGCTCCCAGTTGAGTTCCGAATCATCTTCAAGGTGTGGGTATTGACCTTTAAGGCCTTACGTGGCCTGGGACCCTCATGTCTTTACTTGGGACCATTACCCCATATGTGGTTCCTGGCCCTCAATGATCGGCTGGCCTCCCACTTTCGGGCCAGGGCCTTTTCAACAACAGCCCCTGCCTGGTGGAACCTCTTCACTCCAGCTGTCCAGGCCCTGCGGATCTTGAGTGAATTTGGGGCCTGTAAGACTGAAGTTGATTCCACCGGGCTTTTGGAGTGTCCAGCAGCTTGTCCGAGGTGCCTTCTATTCTATTCCTCGATTTAGTCCCCTATCATCTAGGGGACCCACTTTTGTTCTGTTCCCCTCCTTGGGAGGGGTTTAGTGAGACATTGCTGGCGCCATTTTTTATTAGAATTCACCGCTGTGTTTTAAGTTCTTAAATTTAAATTTTAATCTAATGGGTTTTTTTTTGTATATATTGTATGTAAAATCTGTGTTGTGCACCGCCCAGAGCCCTTTGGGGGTTGGGCGGTATAAAAATCTCATCCATCCATCCACGCCTCTGAAGATTTCAGATACGTATATCTATATACATGAGTTTATATCATTGTTCATATTTTTTTATATTTCATTAGTTATAAATACAATCATTTCTTGTCGACTACATCCAACAGGTCAGTTCAACTTATTTTTAACAATTATAACAAATAAATTCAGGGTCATCTGTATTAATTCAGGTAAGTATTTAGTTCATACTCTCCCATCAGTTTAACATCCTTAAGGTAAGTATTCAATCAATGCAAAAACATGTATATACATACATATATTCAGTCCATCTTGGTTCATCAACATTTTATATGAATCCACTCAGGTAAGTATTCTGTACGTATTCAATGATAAGTCCAAAATTGTGCACAGGCATAAGTCCAAATTCTTTTAAACACAAGGAGGAAAACGCATTGCCAAGCTCTAATCCAGCGTTTTCGATGGCTAAACCCCGGATTCATATAAAATGCTGATGATCCCTCAGGTACTGAATATATGCATCTATGCGTATTCAATGACGGCTTAAGTCCAAGAAACGCTGATGAGCATAAGTCAATGTGCTTCCTCCTTGTGTTTAAAAGCACAAGGAGGAAGCATGTGCGCTAATCCGGCGTTATCATTGAATAATGCATAGAATACTCTAATTCCGTCAGTGGATTCATATAAAATGTTGATGAACCAAGATGGACTGAATATATGTATGTATATACATGTTTTTGCATTGATTGAATACTTACCTTAAGGATGTTAAACTGATGGGAGAGTATGAACTAAATACTTACCTGAATTAATACAGATGACCCTGAATTTATTTGTTATAATTGTTAAAAATAAGTTGAACTTACCTGTTGGATGTAGTCGACAAGAAATGATTGTATTTATAACTAATGAAATATAAAAAATATGAACAATGATATAAACTCATGTATATAGATATACGTATCTGAAATATTAGTTATAGCCAGAGTGCAACAGTAGTGGTAGTTCTATTATTATTAATATTTACTGTTGCACCCCCTTTTCTTATGTTAGATGCCTCTGAAGATGCCAGCCATAGATGCAGACAAAACATTAGCAGCAAAAACTATGTTGACAATACAATTAAAAAGCCATTTTCTTTGCAAAAATTTCTTATCTATGTTTCCATTAAGTTCACACTTGCTGGGAGCCCCTATAGATTCCTCCAGACCACATCAGCCAGACTTTGCCCATAAAAAAGTCACATGGTTTGTCCCATTCCATGAACCCCACCCCCTCCCGAGTGGCCAAGGCCCCTGGAGTTTTGTCCTCAGTTAAACTTGGCTATGAGATCTGTTCTTTTATCCACATGTGCTTGGATCTGACTGCTTCCTCCTTTTCCCGTCCAGCTCCCTGCTTACCAGACTTTGCGAGAGCGAGGGAGAGAACTCCGCCTCCAGCTCAACGTCTTGCGCCATGAGGAGACAGTGTTGGATGAAAAGTACTACCTGAGTGCCCTCAAGATGCCCAACAGGACCCACCCTGATGCGGTAAAGGATGTGGCACAGAGAAACAGTGTAGATCTGGGGTTCAGGTGGGCCAGTCTAGGTGAAAGGTTCTAGAACAGGGGTCAGGTGTTCATGGACTACAATTCCCATCAGCCCCTGCCAGCATGGTCTGGCAGGGACTGATGGGAATTGTAATCCATGAACATCTGGAGGGCCATAGTTTGGAGACCCCTGCTCTGCGACTAGGATTGATTGATTGATTGATTGATTGATTGATTGATTGATTGATTGATTGATTGATTGATCGAATTATTTATTTATTTATTTATTTATTTATTTACCGCCCTCCCCCGAAGGGCTCAGGGTGCTGAACATGAATATACAAATAGAGCACAAAATAAAATCAATAAATCTCAAATAATTAAATAAATCATAATAAAATGGCTCTATATTCTTTGAATCATTAAAACCCCATTAAAAGCAGCATATTAGTATCAAATACAATAAATAATACAACAGGAGGCGACCTACTAACTAATCCCCTAAAAGAGGGGAGGGCAGGATCCACAGATGTTAGCGGGGGTGGGGGGGCATCAGCGGCCAGCCTCCCCAAAGGCCCGGCGGAACAGCTCAGTCTTGCAGGCCCTGCGGAACTCATTGAGATCCCGCAGGGCCCGCACAGCTGGAGGGAGAGCGTTCCACCAGGCGGGGCCCAGAGCTGTAAAGGCTCTGGCCCGGGTAGAGGCTAGCCCAGGGGTCGGGAACCCGCGGCTCGCGAGCCGCAAACGGCTCCTGACTACTTGCAGTGCGGCTCCCGGCGTGGCTGCCCCTTCCTGGGGCCTCATGTTGGCTCACGAGGCTTGTCTCTGCATTGTTT
Source organism: Sphaerodactylus townsendi (assembly GCF_021028975.2). Lineage (NCBI taxonomy): Eukaryota > Metazoa > Chordata > Lepidosauria > Squamata > Sphaerodactylidae > Sphaerodactylus > Sphaerodactylus townsendi. Next base: position 129,727,068 of record NC_059430.1, on the reverse strand, counting down.
AGATCTCTACTCGGCTCCTCCCCTCCTCTCCTCTGTGCTGGAAGAGCGTTTTGCCTCCCCTCCTCTCCTCTCCTCTGTGCCGGAAGAGCGTTTCTTGTGCGCGCCGGAAGAACGGCTGGAACCTTTAAGTGCTGCGCTTTACTGCACCGCTTCGCCCGCCTCGTGCCCTCCCGCCCACCTTGAGCCGCCCGACCCCCACACTCCGCCATGACCATTCCACGTGCAGTCCGGCTCGCCTGAGGTGCCCAAGTCGCCTTCGGGCAGCTGCGAGGGGGGCGGGGTGCTGCTCTGCTTTCTCACCCCGGTGTCCGGGGGTGGGCGAGTCACCCCGCCCCGGACTTAGCCGGGCGGGTCAGTGCTGGGGTCCGGAGCCCAGTTATGGCCCCGTCGCCGCAGCGTGCAGCAGCTGGGAAGAGGGAGGGGCCGCAACCAGAGCTGGGAGGGTAGCGCTAAGAGCGCGGCAAGGAGCTGCAGCTGGATGGCCCGGCAAGGCTTATTGAGTGGCTGGGAGGAGAACAGCTGAGAGAGAGCTGCCAGAACAGGAACGCCCCAGAAGGCAGTGGGGAGGCTTTTAAAGAGAGGTGCAGATGGAGCGTGCTCGGGCCGGATGGAGGGAAAGAGTGGGTGGCAGTTTGGGAGTGCCGGAGAAGGACAGGACAGTAGAGAGTAGAGCTGGAGAAGCGGAGGAGACGGGGTGAGAGGAGAGGGAGAGAAGCAGAGGACAGAGAACGGAGGAAGAGAGAAGCAGAGAAAAGAGAATGGAGCAAGAGAGAGAGAAGGGGAGGAGACGGGGGGGAGAAGAGTCTCTGTGGGAAAGAGCGACCCCCTCCCCACAAGCCTCCCTAGCCAGGGACTCTAGGACTCGGAGGCCCAGGAGGAGAAAGGGAAAGCCATAATGACTATATAAGCATGCATCCTTTAAAAGCAACCCCCACCCACAAAAAAAACCCCTCCCAAAACGGAACAGAATTAGGCGGCCAATGCTCCTTTTCCCCATCTCCATTATTATATTCATATTTATAAAATATATTTATTTTGCATGCACTCCGAGTGCTCAAAACCATAGGGGAGGTAAATGGGTGTGTGTGTGGCTTTCTGTGTGTGTGCAGCCCGTGCATGATGTGAAAGCCACTGCTTTCATAAGCAACACACTATAATTGGTAAAAAAAAAAACAATGTATACAGTGTTATCTTCATTTTAAATGTCAAAAAGTATTTGCGGCTCCATGTGTTTTCTTTTCCGTGGAAAACGGGTCCAAATGGCTCTTTGAGTGTTAAAGGTTCCCTACCCCTGGGCTAGCCGCATCATGGAGGGGCCAGGGATCACCAGCAAATTGGCCTCTGCAGAGCGCAGAGGCCGGTTCGGGACACATGGGATGGCACTCTAGTGCCCTCTGGTGCCCCTCTAGTTGGGTCAGCCTTCCCTAGATATCAGTGCTCCAAACAGGATGGCACTCTAGTGCCCTCTGGTGCCCCTCTAGTTGGGTCAGCCTTCCCTAGATATCAGTGCTCCAAACAGGATGGCACTCTAGTGCCCTCTGGTGCCCCTCTAGTTGGGTCAGCCTTCCCTAGATATCAGTGCTCCAAACAGGATGGCACTCTAGTGCCCTCTGGTGCCCCTCTAGTTGGGTCAGCCTTCCCTAGATATCAGTGCTCCAAACAGGATGGCACTCTAGTGCCCTCTGGTGCCTCTCTAGTTGGGTCAGCCTTCCCTAGATATCAGTGCTCCAAACAGGATGGCACTCTAGTGCCCTCTGCGCCTGCCTCTCTAGTTGGAGTCCAGCCTTCCCTAGTATATCCAAAAGTGCTCCAAACAGGATGGCACTCTAGTGCCCTCTGGTGCCCCTCTGGATGGGTCAGCCTTCCCTAGGTGAAAGTGCGCCAAACACGATGGCACTCTAGTGCCCTCTGAGGTGCCCCCCTCTGGTTGGAGTCAGCCTTCCCTAGATATCAGTGCTCCAAACAGGATGGCACTCCTGAGTGCCCTCTGGTGCCCCCCTCTGGATTTGGGTCAGCCTTCCCTAGGATATCCAGTGCTCAAGCAGGATGGCACTCTAGTGCCCTCTGGTGCCCCTCTGGTTGGGTCAGCCTTCCCTAGATATCAGTGCTCCAAACAGGATGGCACTCTAGTGCCCTCTGGTGCCCCTCTGGTTGGGTCAGCCTTCCCTAGATATCAGTGCTCCAAACAGGATGGCACTCTAGTGCCCTCTGGTGCCTCTCTAGTTGGGTCAGCCTTCCCTAGATATCAGTGCTCCAAACAGGATGGCACTCTAGTGCCCTCTGGTGCCCCTCTAGTTGGGTCAGCCTTCCCTAGATATCAGTGCTCCAAACAGGATGGCACTCTAGTGCCCTCTGGTGCCCCTCTAGTTGGGTCAGCCTTCCCTAGATATCAGTGCTCCAAACAGGATGGCACTCTAGTGCCCTCTGGTGCCCCTCTGGTTGGGTCAGCCTTCCCTAGATATCAGTGCTCCAAACAGGATGGCACTCTAGTGCCCTCTGGTGCCCCTCTGGTTGGGTCAGCCTTCCCTAGATATCAGTGCTCCAAACAGGATGGCACTCTAGTGCCCTCTGGTGCCTCTCTAGTTGGGTCAGCCTTCCCTAGATATCGTGCTCCAAAACAGGATGCAGCACTCTAGTGCCCCTCTGGTGCCCCTCTAGTTGGGTCAGCCTTCCCTAGATATCAGTGCTCCAAACAGGATGGCACTCTAGTGCCCTCTGGTGCCCCTCTAGTTGGGTCAGCCTTCCCTAGATATCAGTGCTCCAAACAGGATGGCACTCTAGTGCCCTCTGGTGCCCCTCTGGTTGGGTCAGCCTTCCCTAGATCATCCAGTGCTCCAAACAAGGATGGCGCACTCTAGTGCCTCTGGTGCCCCCTCTGGTTGGAGTCAGCCTTCCCTAGATATCCAGTGCTCCCAAACAGGATGGCACTCTATGGTGCCCTCTGGTGCCCCCTCTCTTGGTTGGGTCAGCCTTCCCTATGAATATCCAGTGTCTCCAAACAGGATGGCACTCTAGTGCCCCTCTGGTGCCCCCCTCTGGTTGGAGTCAGCCTTCCCTAGGATATCAGTGCTCCAAACAGGATGGCACTCTAGTGCCCTCTGGTGCCCCTCTAGTTGGGTCAGCCTTCCCTAGATATCAGTGCTCCAAACAGGATGGCACTCTAGTGCCCTCTGGTGCCCCTCTAGTTGGGTCAGCCTTCCCTAGATATCAGTGCTCCAAACAGGATGGCACTCTAGTGCCCTCTGGTGCCCCTCTAGTTGGGTCAGCCTTCCCTAGATATCAGTGCTCCAAACAGGATGGCACTCTAGTGCCCTCTGGTGCCTCTCTAGTTGGGTCAGCCTTCCCTAGATATCAGTGCTCCAAACAGGTGAGGAGAGAGGGGTGGGCTCTTGGAGAAGGCATCTTCTTCCCCCGTTCAGTGCTTCCTAGGGTGGATACGTGGAGCCGGGTCCTCACCTGCACGCATTCCCCCTTTTCAACCACCAAAAGGAACGATATCTCCCCCGTGAACATATGAAACTGCCTTTCACTAAATCGGACTCTTGGTCCATCCAAGCTAGTATTGCCTGTTCAGACTGGCAGTGACTCTACAGCAGACCTGGACATTATACGGCCCGCAGGCCACATCCGGCCCGCCGGATGACCCTGACTGGCCCCCCTGCCTTGCTGGGGAGCGAGGCGCCTTTGAAAGCCCCGCAAAAGCTGGTTGCCTTGGCTGCCGGCTTCTGCGGGGCTTTCAAAAGCACCAGTTGATGAAAAAAGTAGGTCAAGTGACTTAAGTCTCCCCACTTGCTTGATTGTCACAGTGGACAACTATGCAGGTAGGTTAAGCCTGTGATTCTTGGTGCCAAATAGTGTTGTATGCAGAACTGTTGCCACTGATTCCAAGTTGATCTGTGCACCTGTCTGTCACTTACCAGCCCCTATTATGCAGAACTGAGTTCAGCCTTTTGGCCCGGCCCTCCACAATATGTTCTGTTTCTTATGCGGCCCCATGGAAAAAATAATTGCCCACCCCTGCTCTACAGGTCTGAGGACAAGGTCTCTCACATCACCGACGACCTGATCCTTTAACTGGAGATGCTGGTAATTGAACTTGGGGCCTTGTGCATCCCAAACAGAACCTCTATGACTGAGCCGTGCTTCTCCCTTGCCGATGTGGCTGTCCTGGGTACGTAACACTGTGCAAGACCTAACTGGCATCTCCTAAAGTGCTGAGGTTTTCTAGCAACGCAACCTGTGTGTCACAGCTGGAAGCAAGGAAGAGTTTAGCCCGACGTGGGCTGCACAGCTCAGGTTTTGCCAGGATAGGGGGCTGAAAAGTCGGCCAGAGCAGAGGCCTGAGGTATCTGAAGAGCATCAGGACACGGAGGATGAAAAGTCTGCATGTTCTTGGTTGTTTCTGCACCTGAATCTTTGGCCTTTCCTTCCACAGCCAATTGGAGATGAGAGCCAAGCCCGGGTGGTAGAGGTTGTTGGCGAGAAACCAGGTGAGAAGCTGGAAAGAAGATTCTTTGGCCATGCCCATGTGGCATGGGTTCTGTGGAAACAGTATCTTATATGCTGTTCAATTGTCCTTTTTATGAGATAGATAGCAAGAAGCACATAATCCCCTTCCTGCATGGAAGTGAAGGCATTACAGATAAACAGAAGGTTACCGTATAAGTCGAATTTTTCAGCACATTTTTAATGCTGAAAAAGCTCCCCTCGACTTATATGCGGGTCATTAAAATTTTTGTGTGTTTTTACTTTGCCGGCCAGCAGGGGGCGCAGTTTTTATGATAACGACACCAAAATTTCAGGGTACCCTCAGAAGACACTCGTGATGATACCAGCCAAGTTTGGTAAAGTTTGGTTCAGGGGGTCCAAAGTTATGGACTCCCAAAGGGAGTGCCCCATTCCCCATTGTTTTCAATGGGAGCTATTAGTAGATGGGGCTACCCTTTTGAGGGTCCATAACTTTGGACCCTCTGAACCAAACTTCACCAAACCTGGCTGGTCTCATCAGGAGAGTCTCTTTATGATACCAGCCAGGTTTGGTGAAGTTTGGGTCAGGGGATCCCCAAAGGGGTGCCCCATCCCCCATTGTTTACAATGGAAGCTAATAGTAGATTTTCCATTTAGAAAATTTAGAAATAGTAGATTTTCCATTTCTGATAATATCCCTCTTAAAATCTCTCTTAAAATCTCTCTTAATATCCCTCTTAAAATCTCTCTTAAAATCCCTCTTAAAATCTAAGTTGGGTTACATTTTGGGTTACATTTTGGGTTACATAAAATCTAAGTTGGGTTACATAAAATCTAAGTTGGGTTACATTTGGACATAGATGATGAGGAATCCAGTTTTGAAGGATTTTCACTCTTGTGTTTTAGCTTGGTTGCTGATTGAGCTTAGGTTTTTGTACTTTTAAAATTATTGTTGATACCATATTGTTCTTGTTGACCCTCTTTTCCACTTACAGAGCTAGTTTACTGTTTTTCTTTGAAATAAATATTCAGAAACATTTAACCTACTGATGCCTCAATTAATATAATTTTATTGTATCTATTTTTATTTTTGAAATTTACCAGTAGCTGCTGCATTTCCCACCCTCGACTTATACGCGAGTCAATAAGTTTTCCCAGCTTTTTGTGGTAAAATTAGGTGCCTCGACTTATATGCGGGTCGACTTATACGCGAGTATATACGGTATATATCTTTTAAACAGCCACAACTACGAGCTGTTGGAAGCGGTGGCTAAATTTTTAAATGGTGTTATTTTAACTCGTCAGAAGTTGTAAAGGCGGTTATTATCTTGCAATGTTAACGTTAAACTATTTATATGCCATTAAAGGTATTCGAAATCAAATCAATTCTTTGGCCCCCATTGGGGTGGGGGTGGGCACTGCCTGCTCCTTTCCTGGCAGGATTTTCTCTGCTTTTGAGGTGTCGAATTCAGTTTTAGTTCCGGTCTTAAACAGCTTCTCGCCTGTCGCCTTCTTGTTTCGAAAACAGCTTTTGACTTCAAGGTGAAAGGACACTTGGAAATAGGAGAAGGTCTGGATATCATAAGGCAAAGGTTAGTGTGACAGGCTGGCAATTTCCTTATGGGGGTTCCCAATCCCTCTCAGGGTGGGAGAAGAAGAGTTTGGATTCATATCCCGCCTTTCCGTTCTGCAAGGAGTCTCAAGGTGACTTACAAGCTCCTTTTCCTTTCCTTTCCCCACGTTGTGAAGCAGGGGGGCTGAGAGAGTTCTGAGAGAACTGCGACTAACCCAAGGTCACCCAGCAGGCTTCATGTGCAGGAGTGGGGAAACAAGTCCAGTTCACCAGATAAGAGTCCGCCGTTCACTTACAGGAGGAGTGGGGAATCAAACCCAGTTCCCCAGATTAGAGTCCCCCACTCTTAACCACGGCACCACGCTGGCTCCGCAGGAAACCATTTCTGGAACCGGGCGAGGAGCTCCCCCTGCTGGAAGAGAACTTAGCCAAGATGGGGAAAAAGGAAGGGCATGCTGTTTCATGGACACTTAACACACACACAAAATAATATCTCTCTTCATGAATCCTTCACTGTTTTATGAATCTTCAGTTGCCCCCAAGAGTTTCTCCCCTTGGAATATGCCTGGTGCAGATAATGGGAATTGTCTCAGCATGGAAGAAAGCAGAGGGCTCTGGGCAGAGGTGGGATCCAGCAGGTTCTCACAGGTTCCCGAGAGTAGGTTACTAATTATTTGTGTGTGCCGAGAGGGGGTTACTCATTGGTGATTTTGCCACATGATCTTTGGCTTAGTTACGCCCCTCCTCTCAGCAGTAGCGCGCAGAACTTGAAGCAGTCTAGCAGGAGGTGCACCGGCGTGCGTGGCAGCCTGCACCTGTGTGCATTCGTTTCCCGCCCAAGGACCGGCGCAGCGGCTGGGTTCTTGCCACAGCCCCGCCCAGGAATGCCCCGCCCCCGGAATGCCCGCCCCCGCCTCCATCGTGCCCCGCCCAGCCCCATTGGTGCTACGCCACAGTTTGAATCCCACCACCATGGGAACCTGTTACTAAAATTTTTGGATCCCACCACTGGCTCTGGGGATTGGTGACCAAGTCTCCAGACCTAATTTAAAGAAAACGTCAGCTGCTGCAGGAGGGGAGAGGATTTGCACTGGAGCAAGAGGGCACTTAAAACTTCCTTTGGCCTGATAACAGCAAGTGCTCAAAGCATTTCACTTCCATTGTCTTGTTGTCATCCATCAAACAGCCCTGAAAGGTAGACCAGTATTTTCCCCGGGTTGCCTAAACCCACGCAGGATGTTTGTGATGGGCTATGATTAGAACTAGAGGCTTTCTGAAGCGTGGCTGATTCTCAGACCGTTGGGAAACACCAACTCCCATCGGGAATTTCTCTGGTATTTCTTGTTAACACACCCAGGGGGGCTACACTGCCTCTTAGAATGACAGGAAACAAAATGGTCCTGATCTTTGATGAGAAAGAAGCAGTCAGATTCCACCATTCTTATTCTCCGTTTCGCATTGTGAATTCCTCTGTCCCTCCTGGGTGGGCAGAATCTCAATACCAGCCGCAGTTAGCTTCAAACCAGTCGAATCCACCATGTGGCAGCCACGCATGCCGAAGAATCTTCATTTTTATTTTTCATTTCACATTTCTTTTACATCCCGCCCTCCCCCGAAGGGCTCAGGGCGGCACCGAAGCAACAGCAATGAATAAGAACAATATAAAGTAGCCTAAACAGCACCAACAACATAATAATACATCACAGCGATAGAGAATAAACAAATAAACAATAAACAAATTAGATATCAATAAAGTAGATATAATAGTAAAATGCAAATCAAATTTAAATATAACAAGGGCGATTTAACACATCAGACCTAGCAGTATCGATAGCAATAACAGCAGCACTAAAATCAATAAACCCCTTGCAATAATCACAGTTCTAAATCAGTTCATTTACAGTACAGCTAAATTTCTCTACACTGAGACTATAACTACTGTAAAAATACTATAACTGCTAAAAAATAAACTTAACAGCAGAGGTGGGATCCCGCAGGTTCTCACAGGTTCCCGAGAGTAGGTTACTAATTATTTGTGTGTGCCGAGAGGGGGTTACTAATGGGTGATTTTTCCACGTGATTTTTGCCTTAGTTACGCCCCTCCTCTCAGCAGTAGCGCGCAGAACTTGAAGCAGTCTAGCAGGAGGTGCACCGGCGTGCGTGTGGGCAGCCTCGCGCTTCGCGGCATCTTCGGCTTTCCCCGCCTAAGGGATTCTAACGACGCGATGCTGCTGCATCCGTCAAGCCACAGCCCCGCTCCAGGGAATGCCTCCCGCCTCGAATGCCCGCCCCCGCCTCCATCGTGCCCCGCCCAGCCCCATTGGTGCTACGCCACAGTTTGAATCCCACCACTATGGGAACCTGTTACTAAAATTTTTGGATCCCACCACTGCTTAACAGTACTACCTAATTTACTCCAAGGAGAAACTAACTACACTTTGCTAATTTTTAATGTCTCTTCTTTCTTATTGAAGTTGTCCTGGTGTTTGTGAATTTCAATGGCCTCCCTTTGCAGTCTGACATAGTAAGCTTCTGAATTGTCCAGAATTTCAGTGTTCTCAAATAAAATATTATGTCCAGTTTTGTTTAACACATGTTCTGCAACTGCAGATTTTTCAGGGTGGTTAAGCCAACCAGGACAACTTCAATAAGAAGAGACTCTGAAAATTAGCAAAGCTTGGCTCCCAGTACTTAAAAAATGGACTGATAACCCCACCCGCAATACAATGCACTCAACCACACCTTTGCATAGCAAGTTCCACCCAAACACTTACTGATTGGTTCCCCACCCTGGGACATGGACAATATATCCCACTAAACTTTCCCTTCTCACTTAGACACAGTGTGAAACAGACTTTTCTCTGTAACACACCTCTGAAGATGCCAGCCACAGATGCAGGCGAAACGTTAGGAACAAAATCCACCAGACCACGGCCACGCAGCCTGGAAAACCCACCAGAACCAGTTGAATCCGGCCGTGAAAGCCTTCGACAATACATAGTCCCCCTGATAGGTCACCAGCCAAGTCTCTGAGAGACACCTCCAGACCCCTGCAGGCCGTCAAGCAATCTGTAGGTGGCCATTAGCTGATTGGGAACGCCTTTGATTCCTGGAGCAATAACGAGCCTAAATAAATATTTGATGGGCGGCTTTTGATTTCCAAACCCACCCACCCACTCACCCTGGGGCGTTTTCCAGCATCAGGCTGCTTTCTCCTCCATTCCACAAAGCCCCGCCCAGACCTTAGGCAAAGCAGGTGGCCCGGCCCCCTGTGGAAGGAAGCAGCTGTTTCCCAACGTGGCACTAGCTCACGTGTGTCTTGGAGCTGCCAAGCGAGGAACTACAGGTTCAGGTATCCCGGAAGACATCGTTCCAGCTGGGGCAGTCCGGTTCTGGCTGGCTGCGCCCAAGCTGGTTTGGGCAAGGCCAGGGTGGTACCGTGTTTCCCCGAATATAAGACAGTGTCTTATATTAATTTTTGCTCCCAAAGATGCGCTATGTCTTATTTTCAGGGGATGACTTCTTTTTCTGTGTTCTGTTCGTCGGGCACGCTTCCAAACAAAAACTTTGCTATGTCTGGCATACATTGAAAATGCTGGGGGGAAGAATTAGGACTAATAAAAGGAAACACTTCTTCACGCAACGTGTGATTGGTGTTTGGAATATGCTGCCACAGGAGGTGGTGATGGCCATGAACCTGGATAGCTTTAAAGGGGGCTTGGACAGATTGATGGAGGAGAAGTCGATCTATGGCTACCAATCTTGATCCTCTTTGATCTGAGATTGCAAAGGCCTTAACAGTCCAGGTGCTCGGGAGCAACAGCCGCAGAAGGCTTTCACCTCCTGCATGTGAGGTCCCAAAGGCACCTGGTGGGCCACTGCGAGTAGCAAAGAGCTGAACTAGATGGACTCTGGTCTGATCCAGCAGGCTTGTTCTTATGTTCTTATGTCTTATTTTCGGGGATGCCTTATATTTTGCACTTCAGCAAAACCTCTACTATGTCTTATTTTCAGGGGATGTCTTATATTCGGGGAAACAGGGTAGCTTTGCCAGCCTTAGAACCAGGAAGTGCTGGCATCCATCACCAGTTTCCTCCAGAGAGGGTGAGGATGCCGAGGCAGCCTGGAGGCCAAGCCGTGTGAGCCCGGCGGAGAACCTGGGAATCTTCCGGAGCTGCTTGTTAATTTCTCATTGTGAAGTGAGCCTTGGAAATCTATGGGCTCCCCCTTCCTCATGTGTCTCCTCATGGCGACCTTCAGTTTAACACGTCCAAATCGCAACTCTTTGTCCCTTGTGCCCAAAGCAGGAGTCCCAAGTACAGGAAAATAAGAGCCACCCTGCTGAATCAGATCAGTGGTCCAGCTAGTCCGGCATCCTGCTTCCAACAGTGGCCATTTAGTGCCACAAGCAAGGCCTGCAAGCCAAAAGCTGCAGCCACTCTGCTCCATAAATGTGTCCAGGCCCCTGTTCGATCCACTTAAGCCACATCTTGTAGCAGTGAATTCCACAGGACAACTGCCCAGTTGGTGAGGTTGGACTTCCTATTGTCTGTCTCAGGACTGGTTTAAATCTTGGGCCCCTTCCGCACAGGCGAAATAATGTGTTTTCAAACCACTTTCACAGCTTCTCGGAGCTCTCTCAGCCCCACCCACCTCACAGGGTATTTGTTGTGAGGGGGGAAGGGCAAGGAGATTGTAAGCCCCTTTAAGTCTCCTGCACGATAGAAAGGAGGGATATAAATCCAAACTCTTCTTCTTCTTCTATTCTAATCTGGAGGAACCGGGTTTGATTCCCAGCTCTGCCACCTGATCTGTGGAGGCTTATCTGGGGAATTCAGATTAGCCTGGGCACTCCCACACACGCCAGCTGGGTGACCTTGGGCTAGTCACAGCTTCTCGGAGCTCTCTCAGCCCCACCCACCTCACAGGGTGTTTGTTGTGAGGAGGGAAGGGCAAGGAGATTGTCAGCCCCTTTGAGTCTCCTACAGGTGAGAAGGGGGGATATAAATCCAAACTCCTCCTCCTCCTCCTCCTCCTCTTCTTCTTCTTCTCCTTCTCCTCGTTCTCCTCCTTCCTCCTCCTCCTCCTCCTCCTCCTCCTCCTCCTTCTTCTTCTTCTTTTCCCAGGCGCTTGTCCCACGTCTCGGGCCAGCGGTCCTACTACCTGCGCGGTGCGGGGGCCCTCCTCCAGCAGGCCTTGATCCAGTTCACCCTCAACAAGCTCGTGAAAAAGGTACCAGAAACACGAAAGTGTCTCTTGGGGCATAGAGAGAGCGGGGAGGAGTGGTTACAACCTGCTCGCCTGGGCGTTGGGGTCCTCTTTCTCCGGCTCGATTGAGAGAGCTGCCGAGGGCGGTGGGGTTAATTAAGCAGCAAGGGATTTCCAAATTGACTTCCTGGTTGGGGAAGAGGAAGCACGGATGGAGTGAATTCCTCGGTTATGTGTGTGTGTGTGGGGGGGGGGATAAGATTCAGCGTCTTGATGGTTAGGAATGAGCAGCATTTCTGGCTCTACAAAGTGCGTGTGTAACCTCTTTCTGTGGGTTCTGTGGGGCAATACTTGGAAGGAGTTGCAAAGAACTAAATTTAAACAAAATAGTTTACTTCTCTTAACAAATAACACTTTTAAAACATTTAACATTTACACTTTACAGTCCTGTTAAGTTTGCATTTTCAAGTCCTTATATTTGCAGTCTACTGATATTGCCAAGTCCAATTCTTCTTGGCTGGTGGTTGGTTTTGAAGACTTCAGAGGCTTGGTGAACGGGATTCAAGATGATGGAAGGTTCCCAGAAAACTCTCACCATTTACATACACAAAAACCCTGAAACAAGGTGTTAAGGGCTTAATAAAATCAATCCAGGTCCCAGCCTGGTAGCCTCGCTTTCTCCAGCCTCATGAGTTCTGCAGCATTCTGCTTCTTTCCAGACTCCACCCCTTTCTGGGTCATCCCATTCTTACACAGGGGTTCCACGTGCGCTAGAAAAGATCTCTGGGGGCTCGTGGCCGCTCTCAGGAGAGGAAGGTGTTGGGGGACCTTTGAAGATTTATCTGGGTTTCCTCCCACTACTGGAAAAGGCTTGTGCATTTTGGGGGAGGGGGCTTCCGTTCTGGGCAGCCTACATTATTAAGGGTTTTCCCTACCCCTGAGTGTAAGGTTGTGGTTTGATTTCAGTCAGGCAGCCTGGCCTTGGAAGCATTCCTCGGACTGGGCTGAGTGCCCAGGACTGCCGTTATCGGTAACCTTGCTGTCTATCTGTGCTTTCTACATGTGTGGAATCTTACTTTCTGTTTGTGTGAGAACCTACATTGGAGGTTGGAGTTTTGGAATTGTTTTCCTTATGCGTTGGGCGGGGGACGGAGGAGCTCGTAAAAGCAGCTGCCCGTCGGGGGAAGGTCAGAGTCTGCATTTCCTGTATGGTGCATCATGGAAGTTTAAGAAATAAAGAACTGCTAAAGTTACTTTAAGTCTGGTCCTTGCTGATTCCTTACATTATGAAAGCACAAATAAAGAACTTTAGCAGTTCTTTATTTCTTAAACTTCCATGACGCACCATACAGGAAATGCAGACTCTGACCTTCCCCCGACGGGCAGCTGCTTTTACGAGCTCCTCCGTCCCCCGCCCAACGCATAAGGAAAACAATTCCAAAACTCCAACCTCCAATGTAGGTTCTCACACAAACAGAAAGTAAGATTCCACACATGTAGAAAGCACAGATAGACAGCAAGGTTACCGATAACGGCAGTCCTGGGCACTTAGCCCAGTCCGAGGAATGCTTCCAAGGCCAGGCTGCCTGACTGAAATCAAACCACAACCTTACACTGACCTGACAAGTCCTCTTAATCCTGAGCCAGTTGCGTTGTTGCTGAAAGAACCGTGCTGGGTGTCAGGATTATGCTGACTGTGTTTGATGTTTTCTGTGAGTGAAATGCAAATGTTATTGCTATTGCAATGTCCCTCTCTTACTTCCTCTCAACAACCTCCGGGCACCGGTCTACCTCTTCAAAGAGGTGTGAAAGGTTCCCAAGTCCTTTGATGTGTTGTAGTATTGTCGCAGTAACCATTTGGTGTGGCCTGCAACGGGGGGAGGGGGGCTAGTGAAATAAAGTAGCGAGATCTGAGCGTCCCGCTCAGATCCAACTTTAGTATGTTACTCTTCGTATCTAGAATAAACGCTGTAGAACCTTTTCACGGTCTCCGTTATTTCTATGCTCAAGAGCCTGACATTAAGTTGGATCTCCCAGTTTGACCCGCACTCGGATCCATGGCCGAAACGGATGGAGCTGCAAGCTGGCCCCTCACTGGTGAGCTGGTTGGAGTGGCTGAGCGAACCCCGGACGAGGACGCAGTGCCCCACGGCTCGAACGAAGTGGACGAGGTAGAGAGTTCCCTCGGTCCCAACAGAAGAAACCCCCGCGCTGGTGCAGCGCGAAGCACCAACCTTGCAGCGAGTACAGAGTTGCCGTACTCGGGGGTCCCCTCTCGGAAGCCGTGCTGGGGAACCAAGGAAGCGGGGAGACGTGAGTTCCCTTGGCTCACGCAGTCAATGGACTGGGACATGTACTTGGAGTGGGATCCGGCGGCACCGAGCGAGTGGTCGCGGACCCAGGTCCGAACTGGGACAGGGCCCCCTGAGAGAGATAGAGTTGCCTGGTGGCGAGAGCGAGCTGAAATGCGACTGGAGATACAATTCCTACGGCGCAACATAGAGCTCCTCTTGGCCCGCATAGAGGCGGCAGAGCGGGATCGTCAGGATCCGCCGCTGTTGCCGCCGCCGCCTTCTCCAGAGGGGGAGCGGCCGGTGCCCGCGCCCTCCAAAGACGAAGTGTCCGGGCAGCCGGGGCCATCGGGCCCTCCTGGGCCGCAGCCGCTACCGGCCCTGCAGCGGCAGCGGCGCTTGAAGGCCAGTTTTGATGGGACGATGGAGAAGCTGACCGACTTCCTCGGACCGGTCGAGGTGCAGATGAAAAGGCACATCAGTGACTACGTGGATGAGGGCGAGCAGGTACATGAGGTGGGGGCTCTCCTGGAGGGAGCGGCGGCCCGTTGTGATGCAGGACTTTACAAGAGCTGGGCACTTGAATTGCGTTCCTTTCCCCACTTCATGTTGGCCCGTACAGAGGCGGCGGAGTGGGATTCCGGGGGAACCTCGCTGCGCAGCTGCCGCCACTCACAGGAGGGGGACTGCCCATGCCCGCACCCCCCATCAACGTGCCGCCTGGGTTGCCGGGGCCTCTAGGGCCGCCTGGGCCAGGGCCGCCGCGGACCCGGCGGCGGCGGCGGTTGAAAATCCATCTCGCCGGGTTGACAGAGACGCTGCCCGACTTTCGCGTGCAGGTGGTGAGGGCCCTCCTGGGAGGGGCGGTGGCCGGCTGGGACTTGGCGCTTTGCAACGGCCGGGCACTCGAACTGTCCCCCGTCCCGCGCTTCATGTTAGCTCTGCAGCGGCGGCTCGAGGAACAGTTTTGGGAGGAGGAGGTCCATCCCCAGTCGCAGCAGATCTTGAGGAGGCCCCAACCCGTGAGCGAATACGTCGCTGAGTCCCACCAACTAGCCAGGGTGGCTCAGGGCTGGCCAGAGCCGGTGAAGGCCTCCTTCTTTCGCGAGGGGCTTCTCCCCGAGATGGCCCAGTGGTCCACGATGCCAGTGAAGCCGACATCCCTGGTGGGGTGGTTCACACAGGCGGGGATGGCAGAGATCCGTGGGCGCAGAGTGCAGCTGCTGGAACAGCAGAGCCGCCCTCAGGCTCGAGACCCCGCTGCCAGCTTCTCCAGCTTCTCCAGTGTCTGCCGCGAACGGCGTGGCGAAGGTCGGGGCAACCAAGAGCCTAGGGGGGAAGTCCTCGCCCCAGATGGGATCGGGCCTACGAGCAGCACTGTGCAAGGCGAGCTCGACTCCCGAGGAGGCGGGTGGCCCCGATCCCAGCGAAGAGTCGGCTGTAAACGACAGCGACCTGGCCTGATGCGCGCCCGATGCCAGGCCCCTTTGAAGGGTGCGAAATCGACGGTGAGTGAAACCAAAGGCCCTTTCCTTCTCCCAGGGACTGTGTTGAATCAGGCTTGTGGGATTAGTGTGCAGACGCAGGCCCTTGTAAACCAGTTGGGGCTGCGGCGGGTTCCCCTGCCCTGCCCCATTCTGTCTGAGCAGATGGATGCGGCCACCTTGGGGGGTGCACCGGCCACGCATCGAACAGTGTTGGTCCTGACCCAATGCTGGGGACACTGGGAGGAGCAGCAGTTCATCATCGCGAAGGTGGCCAACTATTCCCTGGTGCTGGGGGTGCCTTGGCCCTCCAACTCGTTTCGATTTGTTGACCCCCCTTGCGGCGACCATATGTCTGGGTCCCCGCAGATGCAGGCGGGGGTCTCCCACGAGCAGGCTGGAAGCGCACTGGTCGTCTCAGCCATCCCCCAGCCCTACCGAGAGCTCCAGAGGGTATTTGAAGAGACGGAGGGCGACAAGCCGAAAACGAACATGGTGGAGGGGGAAGGAAATCGCCAGCCCGAAGTGTTTCCGGCATGTGTGACTTCGCAGGAGCCAGCGGTTCAAATGGGCTCCATGGCAGTCATCGGGCAGCAGAGAGTCGGCGGGAAGGATGCCATTCCCCAGGGACAGAGACTCTGGGCTGGGGGAATGGGAGGTAAGCCGTGGAGTCGGGGACAACCCATTCGAGTGGGTGGCTCAATGCGGACAGCATCGGATCTACCCCCCATCGACATGGAACTACGGAAGGGAACCCTATACAAACATTGCGGGCAGATGTATGTTAAATTGCCTTGTGAAGTTGATGTAAAATTAATGGATTTGGTGGGATTACATGTAAGTTTTAAAAAGTGTAATGGGAAAATTCGTGTTTTGACCCATGAGAAAGGAAATAAGGATTTCATACTTGGTACTGGCTTACTCTTTAGAAATGCTCAAATGAATGGTTCCACTAACCCCCAGGAAAGTGGTTTTTGTGATGGGGTTGGGGAAGATGACTTATTGTGTGAACAGAGAGGGGAGAAAGGGTCAACTCCGGCCGCCAGCCCTCCAGAGGAGCAGCAGGGGGGGATGTGTGAAACAACTTTGCCAGAAGGGAGTCCTGAACAGAGCGTAGATGCTCTCAGTGAATTGCCTTTGCCCAATTGTAGTGAGCTAGTAGGGGAGGGCAATGTTACTGAAGGATGGAAGGATGCCATTCCCCAGGGACTTGACAGTGATTTGCAACAGGAGCCAGAAGTTAGCGAAAAGCCTAGCACAGCAGGATACCTGGAGATGCAAGCAGGCCCCTTGAAGGAGAGTGTGGACTTTCCACAAGGTGATGCAATTGTGACTACACAACCAGTCAAAGCAGTCTGTATTGACTTGGCGGATCCTGTCACGGCCAAAAGCAGCAGCATTCCACTTCAAGCTAAGGGGGATGGAGGTAAAGTGCACAGAGGTTTCTTTTGGCCGGACATGCACAAAGATTTGCTAGAATTTTGCGAAAATTGTGATGTTAGTGAGAAGGTGGATTTTCCACAAGGTGATACAACTGTAATTACTCAACTAGTTGCATCAGTATGTGTAAATGCGGAGGGAGAGAAATTCTCTGTGGATGCAGACTATCGGTATGCTGTGGGTTGGTCTGATGTACAGAAGCTGCAGCAGCATCAGTTCAATGTAATTTGCTCAGATTTCAAAGATGTGTTTTACTTTGACACGGAAAGCAAAGTGAAGCAAAGTGTGGGTAGGGACATGTTACGGATGTTGCATCTTGGAGCTACCAGGAAGAAAACTTCGAAATGGAGAGATGCTACTGTGGTTTCTCCAGAGAAGAAGGTGTCAGACTATGGTTGAAAGTGAGCATGAGTACTGTTGTTCAATACCCTTGAGTATTGCATTGCTTAATAGTCTGAAAGTATGTATTAGCCGGAAATTGTGTTTTGTATTAACATGATTTTCTTCATTCTGTATTGTGATGCTATCATAAGGAATATGTTATGCATGAAAGGAATTTTAGTTAGCTCAACTCTGTATTAGAGATGACGGAGGTGAATGTAAAACATGCAATCTTGTCTATATGGATGGGTGTAATGTGTAGTCCTTAGCCTGCAGATTCCCTCTCTGAAAAGGGGGCGTGTGATGGAAAATAGTTAGCTGAACTATGTATTAGCTAGCAACACATGACACCATGCCAACAGTATTATTTGGAAGTTGTGGAATGTGATCATGGAGCTTACAGACTTCATCTCACCAAGGGGCAATTCAACTGTGCTTACACAACCAGCCAACGCCATCGATGTGGCCAATCCGGTACCTGTTGAAAGCAGCAGCATCCCGTTTCACGCTAGGGGGCATGGGAAAAGGGCTCTTGGGGAGAGTAAGCTACTCTTGGGGGGTAGCTTGTTTCTTAAACTAGGTAGTGTTTTAGGTTGGTGCAGCCGTTTAGTTTTGATGAGGGGTAGTCTCAGTGATTGTTATTAATTTCATTGCATTGTTTCATGTATGGCTTGTGGAGTTCATGTATCGCTGTACTGTCTCAAAATATTGGGGGCGAATTGTTATGCGCTGTTATGCTGATGTTTTGACTATTACTCTGAAGTTATGTCTCTCTGCGTTTTATTGACTTATGATTAATGTTGTGGAGATCATGGATTTAGGGACTGTAAGTAGCAGGTCTCTGTATTAAGTAGAACTGACCATTGGGGGGTAATTTTTGTAATCTCCTCTTCGTCAAATGGGGGGGGGAAGGTCTTAAGGGGGGCGGAATGTCAGGATTATGCTGACTGTGTTTGATGTTTTCTGTGAGTGAAATGCAAATGTTATTGCTATTGCAATGTCCCTCTCTTACTTCCTCTCAACAACCTCCGGGCACCGGTCTACCTCTTCAAAGAGGTGTGAAAGGTTCCCAAGTCCTTTGATGTGTTGTAGTATTGTCGCAGTAACCATTTGGTGTGGCCTGCAACGGGGGGAGGGGGGCTAGTGAAATAAAGTAGCGAGATCTGAGCGTCCCGCTCAGATCCAACTTTAGTATGTTACTCTTCGTATCTAGAATAAACGCTGTAGAACCTTTTCACGGTCTCCGTTATTTCTATGCTCGAGAGCCTGACACTGGGTTGCAGAGGAGCTCACCTGGTCCAGCGCACCTTGCAAGGTTCCCAGCGGCTGGCCGGTCTTGGTTGGTCCATTCAGAGTTGATTGCCCGTCCGCTACCCTTCTCGGTATCGGGTCACTAGAAACCAGGAATGTGGGCTCCTCCTCTCCTAGCTGTGAGACTGGTTTGCTCAGAGCATTTCCTCTTCGCAGCGGCTGGGAAGGGGCTCGAGGAACGTCTTTCTCGGCTTTTGGGCTGAGTGCGCCTGAGAGGGCTGGGCTCCCCAACCACCCGCCGCTTTGACTCCTCTCCCTCTCCCCTCTCTTTCCGCAGGGCTTCACCCCGATGACTGTCCCCGATCTGCTCAGAGGAGCTGTCTTTGTAAGGCATTTCTCTGTCTGTTTCTCACACGCTTTCCATTGACGGTGATGGTGCCTGAGCTTGTTTTGTGTGTTCAGTTGTGCGTTCTGGCACCTGCATGACCCTTTCTGTGTCTGTGGAGCCACAGGCTCAACAGCCACGCCCTGCAGGTGTGCCTCTGTGTCGTGCCCCTTGACCATAGGCTCAATTGAAGGACTCAGTGGTAATATATTATATTCTTTATTGAAGCTCTGTAGCAGAATATGAGCACCGATCCCAATATGGTTGACTATTTGCAATGGAAGAAGAAGAGTTTGGATTTATGCCCCACCTTTCTTTCCTGTAAGGAAACTCCTTTTCTTTTCCTCTCCCAACAACAGACACCTTGTGAAGCAAGTGGGACTGAAAGAGTTCCCAAGAACTGTGAGCAGCCCAAAGTCACCCCGCAGGAATGTAGGAGTAGGGAAGCAAATCCGGTTCACCAGATCAGACTCCCAGTTCAATCCAGAACAGAGTTACTCCAATCTAAGCCCACTGACTTCAATTGTCACTCAGGTGGAGGAGTGGGGAAATCAAACCCAGTTCTGCGGATCAGAGGCCACCTGCTCTTATCCACCACACTACGCTGGAGCAGAATGAATACGTTTGTTGTTGAGGCCACGACACCATAATCAAAACAAATATAGGCTAAAATATATACAAACTAAACATACAATAAACTATCTATAATTTTGGAAAATCAGATATTGTTAAGATAATTAAACAGTATCCAATACCTTCCCATCAGCCATTACAAAGGGTCGCTACTTATCCATCCCTCTCCAGGATCGGGTTTGTCCACACTGTAAAAATCAAGTGGAGACTCTTGCTCACATTATTCTTGACTGTCCAAGATATGTGAGCATCAGGAATTTCTCTCCCAGGCTGGTCCTAGACAAATCTGAACGTGACTCTGACTGTTCTGTTGTGGAGCTTCTGTTAAACAACACAGATGTCGTGCTCTTGGAAAAAGTAGCAAAATTTCTTTTACAAGTGACAGAACTTTCTAAGTAATGTATACTGCTATATACAGTCTTCCTGTCTGCGCTTTGAATGTACTCTTGATTTGTATTTCAAAAATGTCTGGCAATGCTCTAGAACCTATTTTTAAATGCCAAATAAAGGTGGTGGTGGTGGTTGTTGTTGTTAATTAAACAGTTGATTAGATGGTGCATCAAAATTATGGCCATGAATGTTTTTCCTAATGTTAACTGATAGAAGACAAGAGCCTCACATAACTACAGTCCCCTAAAGACCCTGACTATCTGTGACATTCTCGATATTTGCACTTTGTGCGTGAACTAATGCAAGTGTCCTTCTACTCCCAGGAAGGCTGCGGCATGCTTCCCGACGCCAGTTCTTCTCAGGTGTACAGCATAGACCCTTCTCGCTTCGAAGACTTGAGTCTGGCGGGCACCTCTGAGGTGGGAATTGCAGGTAGGACGGAAGAGGCGGGGCTCTTGCCAGGGTTCCTGGGAAATCTGGAGGGAGGGGTCTCCACTCCTGTGTTCCTCAGTGCTCTCTTAAATCGTGTGCCGAGAGCGAAAGAGATGCCCTTTTATAAAGCCGTGGTGCAACCGCACTTGGAGTCCTGTGTCCAGTTCTGGTCACCACATCTCAAAAAGGATATCGAAGAGATAGAAAAAGTGCCGAGAAGGGCAACGAGGATGATGAGGGACTGGAGCACCTTCCCTATGAGGAGAGGCTGCAGCGTTTGGGACTCTCTAGTTTGGAGAGGAGACGTCTGAGGGGGGATATGATTGAAGTCTATAAAATTATGCATGGGGTAGAAAATGTTGACAGAGAGACATTTTTCTCTCTTTCTCACAATACTAGAACCAGGGGGCATCCATTGAACATGCTGGGGGGAAGAATTAGGACTAATAAAAGGAAACCCTTCTTCACGCAATGTGTGATTGGTGTTTGGAATCTGCTGCCGTAGGAGGTGGTGATGGCCACTAACCTGGATAGCTTTAAAAAGGGCTTGGACAGATTTATAAGCATAAGCATTTATTGTCATTGTGCACGCACAACAAAATTTACAGCAGCATTCCTCGATGCACACAATTTCGGACTCATACCCCATCCTCACTTTCCCTTCCTCCACCCATCCCTACACAGCCCCAAACACATCAACACGAATCCGCGGAGTTCAGCAACGCCACAGCTCTAGAGTAGAAGCTGTCTCTGAGCCTCTTTGTCCTAGTTTTGATAGACCTGTAGCGTCTGCCGGATGGTAACAGTTCAAAAAGAGAGTGTGCTGGATGAGACGAGTCCCTCAGAATATTTTGGGCTTTTTTTAGGCTTCGGGAATTATAGAGTTCTTCCAAGGAGGGGAGAGGGCAGCCGATAATCCTCTGTGCAGTAGTGATCACCCTTTGGAGCGCCTTCCTATCTGCCACTGTGCAACTGGAGAAGTCGATCTATGGCTACCAATCTTGATCCTCCTTGATCTGAGATTACAAATGCCTTAGCAGACCAGGTGCTCGGGAGCAGCAGCAGCAGAAGGCCATTGCTTTCACCTCCTGCACGGGAGCTCCCAAAGGCACCTGGTGGGCCACTGCGAGTAGCAGAGAGCTGGACTAGATAGACTCTGCTCTGATCCAGCAGGCTAGTTCTTATGTTCTTATGAGAGAGAGCAGCAGCTGGCTTCGCAAAAGAAGCTGTCGCCTTCAGCCCTCTATCCAGGGGCCGTGGCTCAGTGGTAGAGCATCTGCTTAGCACACAGAAGTTCCCAGGTTCCATCCCTGGAATCGCCCATTGAAAGAATCTGGTCATAGGTGATGTGAGGGACCTCTTGAGATCCTGGAGAGCTGCTGGCAGTTTAAGTAGACCAGAGGCGGAGCTACCAGGGGGAAGGGCATTGCACCAGGCGCGCTCCTTGGGGGGCAGAAAATCGCCTCCCCTCCCCCCCGTACCTTAGTTCAGCCTGAAAGTGCAGGCTGGAAAAAGTGGCCTATTCACTGGAGGCTGAAAACGGCCTGGTGGGAACTACACTTCCCAGGAGACCTTGCGAGCCCCAAGGTTTCCTGGGAAGTGTAGTTGCCACCAGGCCGTTTTCAGCCTCCAGTGAACGCAGAGTGCGCACCGGGTGCAGAATGACCCAGCTACGCCTCTGGAGTAGACAGTGCTGACCTTGACGGACCAAAGGTTTGATTCCTTATAAGGCCGCTTCGTGTGTTTAAGTCTGAACTCCATCAGTATTGCGGCTGATCCATTTCTGAACGACATAATAGTTCTTAACTGTGGCTGAGCGCTCTGGAGTCGGTTGTCAGCCAGGCTGTGGCTTGAGTGCACCTCTTTCTTTGATGCCTTCTTAAAACTCCTCTTGACGCTTGCAAATGTTGGCCTCTAGGAGAGCTTGTCATGGGGGCAGGGCTGCGCGGGAGCCCCAGAGGGGCTGTTTGCTGAGGCGTGTCGTTTTGCTCCTTCTGATGCGCTCTGAAGAAGAGAAGAAGAAGAGTTTGGATTTATATCCCCTCTTTCTCTCCTGCAGGAGACTCAAAGGGGCTTATAATCTCCTTGCCCTTTCCCCCTCACAACAAACACCCTGTGAGGTGGGTGGGGCTGAGAGAGCTCCGAGAAGCTGTGACTAGCCCAAGGTCACCCAGCTGGCGGGTGTGGGAGTGAACAGGCTAATCTGAATTCCCCAGATAAGCCTCCACAGCTCAGGCGGAGGAGCTGGGAATCAAACCCGGTTCCTCCAGATTAGATACACGAGCTCTTAACCTCCTACGCCACTGCTGCTCCTGTATTAATCTGCTCCTGTATTAATCTGCTCCTGTATTAATCTGTGCTGGAAGGGCTTCCTTCTTATCCCTGGCTGCCAGGTGCATAGACCAAGAGCTTGGATGAAAGGACAGACGGACAAGTGCTTGTGGCTCAGTAGAAAACTCTCTGCTTTGTATCCAGAGGGCCACAAGTTCAGTCCAGGGCATCCCCAGCTAAAAGAAGAAGAGTTTGGATTTATATCCCCCCCACCCTTTCTCTCCTGTAAGGAGACTCAAAGGGGCCGACAATCTCCTTGCCCTTCCCCCTCCCTCACAACAAACACCCTGTGAGGTGGGTGGGGCTGAGAGAGCTCTGAAGAATTGTGACTAGCCCAAAGTCACCAGTTGGCATGGAGAACACATGCAAATCTGGTTCCCCAGATAAGCCTCCACAGCTCAAGCGGCAGAGCAAAGAATCAAACCTGGTTCTCCAGATTAGCATGTACCTGCTCTTAACCACTACACCACGCTGTGTGTCCCCATTTGCCACATAAATCCTTGTTCCCCACTCTGTCCCCACCAGGCTACTTCATGGATCATGCCGTCAATCTAGAAGACATGCCAGTCAGGTAAGGATGCTTTGCCTCCTCTTGGAAGGACATTCAGAGCTGCTTTGCCAAGAGTCAACATTTTGGCCATAACTGAACTTTGGCCACTGGATATCTAGATGCTGGAGAAATCCAGCGCTGGGTTTGGTACACGATAATGATAATTAGTATTTAATGTATTGTCGAAGGCTTTCACGGCCGGAATCACTTGGGTGCTTTGTGGTTTCCGGGCTGTATGGCCTTATTTTAGCAGCATTCTCTCCTGACGTTTCGCCTGCATCTGTGGCTGGCATCTTCAGAAGATCCTCTGAAGATGGCAGCCACAGATGCAGGCGAAACGTCAGGAGAGAATGCTGCTAGAACACGGCCATACAGCCCGGAAACCACACAGCACCCAAATAATTAGTATTTGTTTTGCACTTCCCGAGTGTGTTCACGTGCGTCTTTTTCGGCCCAGTCGCGTGCTTGTTCTCTCCCCTTCTTTGTAAGAGTTGCTGCAGGGCTTTTTTGCAGCAATGCCGAGCCGGACCGGGAGAGGTCTGTGCTGAAAGGGAGAAATGGCTGACATTCCACACCTGGACACGTGGGATTCTGTGGTGTGAACAAATTATACAAAGTTCAATAGATTTGGATAAGTTCCAGTCCAATCCAAAAACCTTTATTAGGCATAAACCAGAAGTACCATACATTCCAAGTACAAAAACAGGATCATTGTTATATATCATGTAGAACACGGATTAAAAATGTAGCAACTGCTTCAGAAATTTCTACATGAGGGCTGTTCAATAGCTTAGACATTTTTAGTTTGTCTGAGAGAAACATAAATTCTAGAGGTAGTAAAGCTCCCAGATCGGTTCTAATATCATTATACCTCGGACAGTAAAGCAGGATATGAGGGATTGAGTCCATAGCGTTGGGACAGTACCGACAACAACGCTCACTTTGTGGGATGTTAAGGAAACTATATAAGATTCACAAACACGCGTGGCACAGGTGCTGGCCCAAGCAATTTATATTACCTGTTAGTTTCTTGTAAAGTATGCCAAATGGTTGGCTATTAGACTTATCAAACTGTTATATCTTCATAACACATATATACACTTTAAATCCAATTCATGCAACAATTTATTACAAGACAACCTTCTCTCAAGTCCATAATCATGTATTTGTTAAACCAACAATGTCCATAGTCTTGTAAATATTATTGCGTCAATGTCACCCGTTGTGACTGTAATACAAGTTCATGACAATTAATGAAAATCCTGAATGGGTGGCTTGAATTACTTATAAATACTGTCCCAATTCAAGGGCAGTCAAATTTCTCATTGTTTTCAGACGGGTGACATTCACAACGGGTGACATTGACGCAGTAATATTTACAATGCTATGGACATTGTTGGTTTAACAAATACATGATTATGGACTTGAGAGAAGCTTGTCTTGTAATAAATTGTTGCATGAATTGGATTTAAAGTGTATATATGTGTTATGAAGATATAATAGTTTGATAAGTCTAATAGCCAACAATTTGGAATACTTTACAAGAAACTAACAGGTAATACAAATTGCTTGGGCCAGCACCTATGTGCCATGCGTGTTTGTGAATCTTATATTGTTTTGGACGTAGCACATTAATTTCATAGAATGTTAAGGAAACGACCGTGAAGGTAGACAGAGGGGAATGAGTTGCACCTTGCTCTGGTCATAACCCGTCTGCACTTATAATTAACAAGCTGTTCTAAATATACAGCAGGGCTAGATTTCGGGGGTGTGATCCCAAAGTATAGAGGGGAACAGGAGCTTTGGGATTGTAACTCCAGCAGGTGAGGACACTTTCAACCAGCTGCCCTAATCCGGACTTGTATAGAATCATAGAGTTGGAAGAGACCCCCAAGGGCCATCCAGTCCAACCCCCTGCCGTGCAGGAACACACAATCAAAGCACTCCCGACATATGTTCATCCAGCCTCTGTTTAAAAACCTCCAAAGAAGGAGGCTCCACCACTCTCCGAGGCAGCGAATAACTTTTATAAAACCGAGTACATAAAAATAAATAAAACCCAAAATCTAAAATCACAATTTGGGACTGCTTTGATCAAGTGCTGTCCTAAATAAAACCATCCGCAACTTCCTCCTAAAGACTGGAGACGAGAGGGAATCCACACCTGCCTACGGAGCCTGATATGGAATCGTAGGACACACACACACCCCACCCGCCAAAAGGCCTTCTCTTGTGTACTGTCAAACGAGGTTCTTCGTCTGACGTGACAGTCAGGAGGGCTTCTGCCCGCGATCTTAATTCCCAGGCAGGAATGTCTGGGAGAAGACTGTACTAGGGCAGGGGTCTGCAACCTGCGGCTCTCCAGATGTTCATGGACTACAAATCCCATCAGCCCCTGCCAGCATGGCCAATGGAGCAGCAGTGGCGTAGGAGGTTAAGAGCTTGTGTATCTAATCTGGAGGAACCGGGTTTGATTCCCCGCTCTGCCGCCTGAGCTGTGGAGGCTTATCTGGGGAATTCAGATTAGCCTGTGCACTCCCGCACACGCCAGCTGGGTGACTTTGGGGTAGTCACAGTTCTTCAGAGCTCTCTCAGCCCACCCACCTCACAGGGTGTTTGTTGTGAGGGGGGAAGGGCAAGGAGATTGTCAGCCCCTTTGAGCCTCCTACAGGAGAGAAAGGGGGGATATAAATCCAAACTCTTCTTCTTCAATTGGCCATGCTGGCAGGGGCTGATGGGAATTGTAGTCCATGAACATCTGGAGAACCACAGGTTGCAGAACCCTGTACTAGGGGAAAAGACCTCCCGGGATAGCAACCCAGTAGGCCAGGATTCCAGCCGTGCCTTGTTTTTTTCCCTTCCAAGTGACAGCTCCATCCTGTGCTCCCGTTCACGTACCCCATCAGGATCACTTCCAGCTCAGCCATGAGCTTAGCTTGCTGCTGTCCTCTCTCTTCTTCCCCCAGCCGCCGTTCCTTTCCTTGACTTGTTCTTCTGTTTGTCCTTGGCCAGGACGGTGTGTTCCAGCACCTGCTACAGAACTGAAACGGACAACGGGAAGGATCCGTGGGGACTGTACAGAGTGCACCAGTTTGCCAAGGTACTGCTTGTACAAACCAAGATGCGGTCCGAAACTCAGAAAAGGGGGGAAGGTGGGGTTTGCATCACTGTGGCAGCACCCTGGGGTGTCGTGCAGAGACTAAGAAGGAATTGGAGATCTTGCCGTTGTCAGTGTCAGGCTCTCGAACGTGGAAAGAGACCATAGGAAAGTCCTAAAGCAGTTTATTTCTAACGCGTAGAGTAACAATAGAAATCTGAATCTAAGCTCTCCAGCTTAGATCCAGAGATTATATCCTTCAACCCCCCCCCCCCCCCCCACATCAAATGTATCTTATTGACATAAGTTCTTAAACTATTGGTACAATTGCATCACAATTCTTAAATATAAAGAGGTATAGTTCATAAGAAGCAAAATTCCTTATTCAGTGCTATGTATCATGTATTGTGATGCAATTGTACCAATAGTTTAAGAACTTATGTCAATAAGATACATTTGAGTTTTTGAGACGATAGTAGATTATTTATTTGACCATAATTGTTTATGGTTTCACTACCAGCCAGCCGGTGTGCTGCGCAATTTCCTGGGTTAATTAGTTTTACGCCGCACACCTGTTTGTGTTCATTTTGTAGTTAGACCCACACCAAATGTGCCTTACAAATTCTACAACATTTGCACTACAGAGCTTCAAAGAACTGGGAACCGTTCGCACCTTCTTGCAGGAGAGCTGGCGCCAGGGAATTGCCAGGAAGGGAAGAGGGAAACAGAAAAGCAGTTACAGGAAAACATTTGCAATTCTTACACAGCAAGACATCCGGGCACTGGCAGGCTTGGTCCTGACAGTCAGGGAGGGCTGTGTGTGTTCCGCCATTCCCCACGAGCGCAATGGAAGCATGCAATTGTTTAACTCAGTGTTTTCCAACCTTTTCAACGTCACGTTACCCTTGACCTCACTCTTCATATCACGGTACCCCTGCCATCCTCCCCCCACCTTCCTCTCCCAGTTCACCTGCTTGCCACCCCCCCACCTTCCCCTCCCAGGGTGAAGGGAAGCACAGGTAGGGGGAGTGGCTGACCTTGCGGTAGGCCCTGTCCCCTGGGCCAGCTCCATGTCCTTGCTGGCACCGGTGGGAAGACACCACAAAAGTGAGGGGGGCCGGTAGCATTGCCGCGGTACCCCTGGGACATGCTCACGGCACCCCAGGGTACCACGGAACCCTGGTTGGGAGTCGCTGGTTTAACTGGCCCCTGTCTCCTCCACTCTCCCTTTCTCAGCTCTCCCATAAGAACATAAGAACATAAGAACAAGCCAGCTGGATCACACCAGAGTCCATCTAGTCCAGCTCTCTGCTACTCGCAGTGGCCCACCAGGTGCCTTTGGGAGCTCACCTGCAGGGTGTGAAAGCAATGGCCTTCTGCTCCCGAGCACCTGGTCTGTTAAGGCATTTGCAATCTCAGATCAAGGAGGATCAAGATTGGTAGCCAGAGATCGACTTCTCCTCCATAAATCTGTCCAAGCTATCCAGGTTAGTGGCCATCACCACCTCCTGTGGCAGCATATTCCAAATACCAATCACACGTTGTGTGAAGAAGTGTTTCCTTTTATTAGTCCTAATTCTTTCCCCCAGCATTTTCAATGGATGCCCCCTGGTTCTAGTATTGTGAGAAAGAGAGAAAAATTTCTCTCTGTCAACATTTTCTACCCCATGCATAATTTTGTAGACGTCAATCATATCCCCCCCTCAGATGTCTCCTCTCCAAACTAAAGAGTCCCAAACGCTGCAGCCTCTCATCATAAAGAAGGTGCTCCAGTCCCCTCAATCATCCTCGTTGCCCTTCTCTGCACTTTTTCTATCTCTTCGATATTCTTTTTGAGATGTGGCGACCAGAACTGAACACAGTGCTCCAAGTGCGGTCGCACCACGGCTTTATATAAGGGCATGACACTGCTTTATATAAGGGCATGACAATCTTTGCAATCTTTGCTCCATCCCTGAAGACTGGAAGATGGCCAATGTCACACCAATCTTTAAGAAAGGATCTAGGGGGGACCCGGGAAATTACAGGCCAGTCAGTTTGACATCTGTTCCTGGTAAATTAGTAGAATCTATCATTAAAGATAAAATTATTAAACATGTCGAAAAGCAAGACCTGCTGAGAAAGAGTCAGCATGGCTTTTGCAGAGGCAAATCCTGTCTTACAAACTTACTAGAGTTCTTTGAGGGTGTAAACAGGCATGTGGACAGGGGTGAACCAGTGGACATTGTCTACTTGGATTTCCAAAAGGCTTTTGACAAAGTTCCTCACCAGAGACTGTTGAGAAAACTCAGCAATGAAGGAATAAGAGGGGAAGTCCACCTATGGATTAAAAACTGGTTGAGAAACAGAAAACAAAGAGTGGGTGTAAATGGGAAGTTCTCACAATGGAATGATGTCAGGAGTGGTGTCCCCCAAGGATCCGTTTTGGGACCAGTGCTCTTTAACCTATTCATAAATGACCTGGAAGTAGGGGTGGGTAGCGTGGTGGCCAAGTTTGCAGATGATACCAAATTATGTAGGGTGGTGAGAACCACAAAGGATTGCGAAGAGCTCCAAGCGGACCTTGATAAATTAGGTGAGTGGGCTCAGAATGGCAAATGCAGTTCAATGTAGCAAAATGTAAAGTGATGCACATAGGGGCAAAAAATCCAAACTTCACATCCAGGAAAGGGATTTAGTTGATAGTTCCATGGGAATGTCAACTCAATGCATGGCAGCTGTAAAAAAGGCAAACTCTATGCTGGGGATCATTAGAAAAGGAATTGATAATAAAACTGCAAAGATTGTCATGCCCTTATATAAAGCAGTGGTGCGACCGCACTTGGAGTACTGTGTCCAGTTCTGGTCGCCGCATCTCAAAAAGGATATTGAGGAGATAGAAAAAGTGCAGAGAAGGGCAACAAGGATGATTGAGGGACTGGAGCACCTTCCCTATGAGGAGAGGCTGCAGCGTTTGGGACTCTTTAGTTTGGAGAGGAGGCGGCTGAGGGGGTGTGAAGAGTTCAGGAACATTCTGAAAGTGTCAGTTGGAGGATGTGGCTCAGAACACAGGAAGGGCAGTTAGTGAGTGAGGGTTTAACTGAAGCTGAAGCCCAGTTCGTTTGGTCCTGAAGTTTTCTTTTGTTAATTCGTTAGAGCAACTTGTAAGCTTGCCTGTTATATGTAATAAACTACAAAAAAGAAGAAGTTTCTATGAGTGTATTGACTCAATAAGCAATTCAAGTAGAAGGGGACTGTGGAGTCTTCCTTGACATGGTGGCAAGCGGAGGGATTTTGAAATACACTCAGTGAGCATTTTGTTGGCAAGCAAAGAGTGTAAATTTGCTCTAGTACAAACCACAGATTTCAGTTGAATGTGCAGATGGACGAACCAGTAGTGAAACCTCGATCTAAAAAGGTGAATGAAGTGCAGGTCACACTGGAAGAGCCCAGAATATGCACACCATTTTTCTCAGCTGAGCCAGAATCAAGCAGCAGAGTGGTAGCTCAAGAGTTGGGAGCCACGGGACAGCTGTTGAATGGCAAGGAGTTGAGAGACATGGATGAGAATGACCAAGAAAGGTCTGTAGTACACCCCAGAGGACTACCCAGAGTTAATGCAACCAGACGGGATAGTATAGATACAGACGATTCCTCAGTACCAACCAGCACTGAGGGATGGATGAGGATGCTGCAAACGTTTATGCACGCACAAGAAACCTCCATGAACTTGCTGATGCAGGATAGACAGAGGGAGTCGGCTGCAGCTTGGCAGAAGAGACAGTTCCCCAGGTATCAGCAGGGTGAGTCAGTGGAAAGTTTTTTTAGCTTTGTTTGAAGCTGCCTTGAGAGAAAATGAAGTTCCCAGAAGAGAGCAAGTGAGGGCGTTATGGCCTTGCGTTGCTGGAGATTTAGCTCAGTTATTAGGTGAACTTACACTTGGGGAAGAAGCCACCTATGAGAATTTTAAAAGGCAGGCCTTAGCCAGATTTGGAAAATCCGAGATCCAGTTGAGAGAAGAACTGAGGGGAGCTTTCCCTAAGAGGAAGGAGAGCTATGTTGCTTTTATGGCTCGATTGAAACTTATAGTTCAGCAATGGTATAGAGCTGCAAAGGTTCAGTCCATAGAAGACTTTTGCAACTTGATAGCAAGAGAGCAATTTTTTCACACACTCCCCGAAGAAATCTCAGCTTTCGCAGACCAGATGGCCGCCATAAAAAGCAAGGAAAGAAAACCAGCACGTTTTGTATCAGAGAAGAGAGAATTGTTTAAAACCAACCCGAGAAATATTGAGTTTACGGGTAAAGATGGAGAAAAAACTTTGCTTCAGAGAAAGGACTTATTTCCAAGGCCCAGAAAACCGGCTGAGATCTATACACCAAGGAATATCATATGCTTTTTGTGTGGAGAAAGGGGTCACTTCAAATCACAATGTGCAAGAAATAAGAGAGAAACAAGAGTGCAACATGTTGGAAATAATCGGGTTTTGGTGCAAAATGAAGATTGGGAGGAGATTAATGATTCACCAGGTAGTTCTGCTTGTTCCAGTGAAGGAGAAGAGCCGGTCACCGTGGTGATGAAGAACTCTGCTAAGTCCTGGAGAAACTCTGCGCTGACAACTAAGAGATATGCTGGTGATGAGGAACTTGTTAAATCCACTGAACAAGAACCAAGAGTGAGAATGGGAGAGTTACAGCTGGTTGATGTAAATAGTGTGATATCTGAGGAACAGAGACAGTGGGTTGGAGATCTCAGGGCTATGAAAGTGTTACTTGGGGGGAAGTTGTGGGTGGAAGGTTCTGTTGACACAGGGCAGATATAAGTTCTATCAACAGAAAGTTGTTAAAGCAAATAAGTCATCAGTTGGTGGGAAGGATGCAGGTTACCCCATATGAAGGACCCCCTATGTACTTAGATTTAGTACTGATTCATATCCAGACTCCCAGAATTGAAAAGGACATATATGCCATTGTACATGATGTTTCTGATATGCCGGTAATTGGAGCAGATGTGTTGTACCAATCTAGACAAAATGAACGCAGTAGTTACTAGGTCAAAGGCTAAAACAAGCACTGAGAAAAAATAGAAACAAAAGGATCAAGTGGAGGAATTAGAAGATGTACATGAAAAGTTTCCAACTAGGATTCCTAAAGCTGGAAAAAAACTTAAGTCAAATATAGGTGAGCAAAAAAGAAAAAGTGGGGTGGAAGTGGAGTTGACAGCAAAAGCTGAGTTAACTAAGTCACAATTGGAGGGAAAGAAAGATGAGTCATTAAGCACTCTAGTCCAGCTATGGAAGTTGAAACTTTTCATTTTGAGGATAAAGAAAATGTATGTCATGAAATGTCTGAGCAGTTTAAAACTGAACAAAGATCATGTCCCACTTTGAAAGAGTTATGTGAAAAGGCAGAGGTTGCTTCTGGAGAAGTATCTAAAGAAAATCCTGAGAAATTTATATGGCAATCTGGCTTATTGTATCGCCAACGGTGGAGTCAGGGCTTTTCTGAGAAGGGAGAAGTAACCTTACAGTTAGTAATTCCAAGAAAGTTCAGGGAAGAAATTTTAGAACTGACTCATAGTGTCCCATTGGCTGGACACCTAGGAATAAGAAGGACTATGGAAAGAACTCAAAGGCAGTTTTGGCCAGGGTTGACTAAAGCAGTTAAGGATTTGCAAGACATGTGATGTATGTCAACGGGTTGGGCACGCTACTGATAGAACTAGGTGTGAGCTAACCACCCAGTAATTGATGAACCCTTTGCAAGGGTCAGTTTGGACATTTTAGGTCCTTTACCTAAAAGTAGTTCGGGAAAACAGTATATTGTAGTTATAGTTGACCATGCAACTAGATTTCCTTGTGCCTTTTGTGTGAGAAACATTACATCTGTGTCAGTAGCTAAGGCCTTAATGGAATTTGTGTCCACATATGGTGTGATGAAAGTACTAATGACTGATCAAGCCCCTAATTTGATGTCACAGGTGATGAAAATTTTCTGTGAGTTGGTTGAGGTTCAGCATGCCCCTGTAGTGGCGTATAACCCTCAGTCAAATGGTTTAGTGGAGAGGGCCATTCAGAACTACGGACAATTGTTGAAGTCTTATGTACTAAAGCATTCAAATTCATGGGATCAAGCGGTACCATATTTGAAGCTTGACCTCCGTGCTTCAGTAAAAGAAACCCTAGGATTTACTTCAAATCACTTATTGTTTGGTAGAGTTATCAGAGGTCCTTTGGGCTTAGCTAGAAATTGGGGCTTTTACTGACAACTCTTGTCCCAAGGATGTAAATGCATATTTCTGTGAGCTGCAAAGAACTCTGCAGGAAGTAAGGACAGCTGCAGCAGAGAATTTGAAGCAGGCTCAGCAAAAGCAAAAGACCTACTTTGATGTTAAGGCTAGACCACACAGCTTTGCAGTGGGTAATAAAGTTTTATTACTGTCAGTGGATAAGCCTGTTAAGTTGGATGTATTTGGAAGGGACCTTATGTGATAATACAGGTTTTACCCAATGACAATTATGTAATTCAAGAAGATGATGGGCAGAGAACTGTGCATGCTAATAGGTTGAAACCGTGACAGAGAGATCTGTAATGACTTTTTTTCCAGTACAAGTTGACACTAACGCAGATGAGTTTGTGGAATGGAATTTTGAGGAGTGTTCTGATGTGAGTAAAGTTCGAATTCAGATGGTTTATCAGAAGGGCAATGTAAGCAAGTTAGACATTTGTTAAAGGACTTTGAATTGTTGTTTACTGAACAGCCCGGTTTGACTCACCTGATTTCCCACCACATTGACACTGGAAGTGTCGCACCTATTAAAACCACACCATACCCTATTAACAATCGTATGAAAGAAGTTGTGGAGAAGGAGGTTAAACAAATGTTGAAGTGGGATATTATTGAGCCTAGTAACAGTGCATGGGGAGCACCCATAGTACTAGTGAAGAAAAAGCAAGTGTCTGAGGGTGACCCTCCTGAATTCAGACTGTGTGTAGACTTTAGAAAGGTTAATCTAATGACAACTCTTGATCCTTATCCCACACCCCGTTTGGAGGAATTGGTGGAAAGATTAGCTAGTGCTAAGTTTATAAGCACCTTGGACTGTTCAAAGGGCACTTGGCAAATTCCCCTAACTAAAGCAGCCTCTTAGAAAACAGCCTTTGTATGCGGGCTTGGGCATTTTCAATTTAAGAGAATGCCTTTTGGGTTCAACGGGGTCCAAAACCTTCCAGAGGTTGATTGATAAGGTTCTTACTGGGTTAGATTATGCCTTTGGTTATCAGGATGATATAGCCATCATGTCTACCGATTCCTGGGAGACCCATTTGAAACATATACGAATGGTTTTGCAGAAGGTTCAGGAAGCTGGGTTAACTTTGAGACCTGATAAGTGTCAATTTGGATGGAAGGAGGTGATATACCTTGGTCACTGTGTCGGCAACGGTCAAATTAAGCCTCTTGAAGCTAAGGTTGCCAGTATTAAGAATTGGCCTATTCCAACCACAAAAAAGGATATTCAGTCCTTTTTAGGATTAGTTGGGTTTTATAGAAAGTTCATACCTCAACTAAGTGAACTAGCTACACCATTATCAGACTTATGTAAAAGCGAGCTCCATTTAAAGTTGTTTGGAGCGATAGATGTCAAACTGCTTTGACGGGGTAAAACGGGTTGTTCTAAATGCTCCAGTATTAGTTGCTCCTGATTTTAACAAACCATTTGAAGTGTATACTGATGCTTCGGACGAGGTTTAGGTGCTACATTAGTTCAGAAAGGCGAAGACCAATTGATGCACCCAATAGTTTTCCTTAGTAGAAAGCTGTTACCTCGAGAATGCGCATACCAACCATCGAGAAGGAATGCCTCAGCCATTTTATGGGCAATAAAAAAATAACATACGATCCAGAAAGGGTGTAAGTTTATTGTAAGATCTATCCATAATCCTTTGGCCTTTTGAGCAAGATGAGAAAACAGCAATGCTCGTATTTTGAGATGGTCCTTAGCCCTACAAGATTATGAATTTGAGATTCGACATGTAAAGGGTAAGGACAATATTATTGCTGATGCACTAAGTCGTCAGGGTAATGGTTAATTATATATAATTGCCTGTATGATATGATTGGATCTAACTGAAATTTTGAGACATTTAGCCCCTAAATTTCAGCTGAAAAGGGGCATGTGAAGAGTTCAGGAACATTCTGAAAGTGTCAGTTGGAGGATGTGGCTCAGAACACAGGAAGGGCAGTTAGTGAGTGAGGGTTTAACTGAAGCTGAAGCCCAGTTCGTTTGGTCCTGAAGTTTTCTTTTGTTAATTCGTTAGAGCAACTTGTAAGCTTGCCTGTTATATGTAATAAACTACAAAAAAGAAGAAGTTTCTATGAGTGTATTGACTCAATAAGCAATTCAAGTAGAAGGGGACTGTGGAGTCTTCCTTGACAGGGGGGATATGATTGAAGTCTACAAAATTATGCATGGGGTAGAAAATGTTGACAGAGAGACATTTTTCTCTCTTTCTCACAATACTAGAACCAGGGGGCATACATTGAAAATGCTGGGGGGAAGAATTAGAACTAATAAAAGGAAACACTTCTTCACACAACGTGTGATTGGTGTTTGGAATATGCTGCCACAGGAGGTGGTGATGGCCACTCACCTGGATAGCTTTAAAAGGGGCTTGGACAGATTTATGGAGGAGAAGTCGATTTATGGCTACCAATCTTGATCCTCCTTGATCTGAGATTGCAAATGCCTTAACAGACCAGGTGCTCGGGAGCAACAGCCACAGAAGGCCATTGCGTTCACATCCTACATGTGAGCTCCCAAAGGCACCTGGTGGGCCACTGCGAGTAGCAGAGAGCTGGACTAGATGGACTTTGGTCTGATCCAGCTGGCTTGTTCTTATGTTCTTATGCAGTTTTATTCTCAATTCCTTTCCTAATGATCCCCAGCATAGAGTTTGCCTTTTTCACAGCTGCCATGCATTGAGTTGGCATTCCCATGGAACTATCAACTAAGACACCCAAATCCCTTTCCCACCCCGCAAGTTCTTGCTCCTCGGAGTTTTATGAGCCTGTCTCCCTTTTTTTTTAAGGTGGAAATGTTTGGGGTTGCTGCAAACGAGACCGGGGAAGAGAGCACGGCCCTGCTGGAGGAATTTTTGGCTCTGCAGAAAGAGATCTTCTCTGAGCTGGGGCTGCATTTCCAGTGAGATAAACACGGGCGACTCGCGGGGGGGGAGGGGGGGCGTTCACACCAGCTGGCGTGATTTGTGGGAGGAGCAGCGGGGTCCAAATTAACCGCTGTGGGACAGGGTGGATGCAGTGGGATCAGACAAATGGAACCGTGCAGCGGTGAATAGGCAGGGAATAAGCAACCGCCCGGCCGAGGCAAAAAAACGAAACCGCAAAGCGCAAGCAAGGAAAGGTCGGCACACAATTTATTTATTATTTATTTATTAAATTAAATTTATAGGCCGCCTCATCCCCGAAGGGCTCGAGGCGGCTCACAGCATGGCTGTTTCCAAACAGCCAATTAATACAGCATAAAACTTAACCCATTAAAACTTTACAGCAGGCAATAACAATAAATAGATTAAAACAGCAAGATTGTGTAAAGCCTATACACACACACAGGCGCCCGATCTAAAGGCCAAAAAGAAGAAAGAAAAAAGGGGGGAGGTCAATAGAAAGTGTTAGTGATTATTTCAGTGAGTATGCATCACAATTTCATAAACAGACATATCAGAAATCATAGTAGTAGTACCCTGTTTCCCCTAATATAAGACATCCCCGAAAAATAAGACGTAGTAGAGGTTTTGCTGAAGTGCGAAATAGAAGGCATCCCCCGAAAGTAAGACGTAGCAAAGTTTTTGTTCGGAAGCACAGCCGTTGATCAGAACACCAGAGCATGTAGCTGTGGAGCGGAAAAATAAGACATCCCCTGAAAAGAAGACATAGCGCATCTTTGGGAGCAAAAATTAATATAAGACACTGTCTTATATTCGGGGAAACACGGTATATCCTATTCATTCATAAATCTTGTTAAGTAGTCCATTATTCACACTCTCATTGTGAATGAAATAACTCCAAAGTTTTTGGAGATAATTAAGAGAGACTTTGGAGTTATTTCATTCACAAGGAGAGTGAATAATGGACTACTTAACAAGATTTAGGAATGAGTAGGATAGACTACTACTACGATTTCTGATATGTCTGTTTATGAAATTGTGATGCATATTCACTGAAATAATCACTAACACTTTCTATTGACATTGTGTGCCGACCTTTCCTTGGCTGTGATGGGATCCCTGCTTGCCGCTGTAAAAGATGCTGTGTTTCAATTTTTAGCCCACTTTTCTCAACCTTTAAGGAGTCTCAAAGTGGTTTCCAAACTCCTCCCCTTCTTCTCCCCGCAACAGACACCTTGTGAGGCAGGTGGGGCTGAGAGAGTCCTAAGAGAACTGTGACTGGCCCAAGGTCACCCGGCAGGCTTCATAGGGCAGAGTGGGGAAACAAACCTGGTTCACCAGATTAGAGCCCGTCGTTCTGAACCACCACGTCATGCTGGCTTTTGGCTGCACGGGCGGTCTACTAGGACTAGCCATTTGGCACGCCAGCCTCTCAGCTTCTGTTTCGACGATCTGTCTGCGTCCTAGAGACCCCTCCCAGCTCGCTCGTAAAGGCAGTGGCTGGCAGTCGAGTGCCCCGTTGGGCTTAACGGCTGAGAACACACCTGGAAATATGCCGGCTGCTGCTGCTAAGCGGGCCCGAGTTGCTGCGGAAATGTGTTCTCCATCTTCGAACCCTCCAACAACACGACGAATCGCTGCCCCAGTTCCCATCCCGGCTGGCCGATTTGTCAGCAATAATAGCTTTGTTATATAGCATAGACACACACACACACACCCAGCCGAGCCAACCAGGAATCCGTGGGCCGTCTGCATCTTGTAAAGTAAGCATCTCATTAAAGTCTGATGGTTCCGAGGCCTGGGGAAGGGAGGAGAATTGTTAGGTCTGGAACCTGACAGATCTTTGAGGGCTAGTTAAAAGGCGGGGGGTTGGGGGGGGGGAAGCATTTTCCAAACGCACCTGGCAGAAATGCAGCTTGGGGGTTTTGTATCGCAGTTGTCGCTTTTTGAACGTGACTGTCCTCAGCCAGGGGAGAAGTGAATCAGAACCAATAGGGGCTGGGAAAGAGGTTGTGGATCAGGTGGCAGAGCATCCGCTTTACCTAGAGAAGGTCCTAGATTTAGTATTTCACATCTCCAGTTAAAAAGGACCCAGCAGTAGGGGTTGCGAAAGAGTCTTAAGTGGGACCCAGGAGAGCCGCTGTGTTAGGTCTCGGAACCTTAAGCCAATAAACTAGCTCTGAAGTATCAATCAGCAGCCAATTGGCCATGCTGGCAGGGGCTGATGGGATTTGTAGTCCATAAACATCTGGAGGGCCGCAGGTTGCAGACCCCTGCTCTAGCCTGCTAATCAGCTGACCAAGGGTTGGCCAAACCCAGAGGCTGCTGCTGTCGTCAGCTTGTCTCTCTCTTTCCCGACAGGGTTCTGGATATGCCTACACAGGAACTGGGCCTGCCGGCCTACAGGAAGTTTGACATCGAGGCCTGGATGCCGGGTCGGGGTACGTACGGAGAGGTGAGTGGCAAAGAAGGAGAAAGCGGACTCGCCTGTTGTTGTGGGCATCCCAGTCCTGAAGACCCTCCCGGCTTTGTCCTTCCGGGTCAAGGCGGGAGAGCACTTCCGGGAGAGGACGGTGCAGGTTCCTCCTTGAGAGAAACAGTTCCTGTGAGGTGGGGTTTTGTTTGGCAGGGTGCACATTTGGGGACTGCCACCCCCCCACCCCCCGTCCTGCTGCAGCTGGTCTCTTGAGTCAGTCCTTCTGTGTGGAACTGCGAGCTCCGCACACAAGAGAAGAATACCTGTTGGTTGGTTTTTTGCTGTCAAGTCAAGCCGGTTTGCGGTGACCTCGCTGCAGGTGTTTGAAGGCAAGAGACATTCAGAGGTGGTTTGCCGTCGGCTGCCACTGCCCTGGATGGCCTTGGAGGTCTCCCACCCGAGACGCGTTGCTTCCCGGATGGGAGACCAGGTGTCACTGGCCGGCTGTCACGGAAGCGCAGGAGACAGATTGCAGCTGGCCAACGCAGTGGCGTAGGAGGTTAAGAGCTCGTGTATCTAATCTGGAGGAACCGGGTTTGATTCCCCGCTCTGCCGCCTGAGCTGTGGAGGCTTATCTGGGGGATTCAGATTAGCCTGTACACTCCCACACACGCCAGCTGGGTGACCTTGGGCTAGTCACTGTTCTTCGGAGCTCTCTCAGCCCCATCTACCTCACAGGGTGTTTGTTGTGAGGGGGGAAGGGCAAGGAGATTGTCAGCCCCTTTGAGTCTCCTGCAGGAGAGAAAGGGGGGATATAAATCCAAACTCTTCTTCTTCCCCCTGGGGGAATCTGGTGTGACCACCTCTCTCCCTCCTTCCCAGAAGAGTTTGGATTTACCCCACTCCTTTCTCTCCTGTAAGGAGACTCGAGTTGGCTTACAAGCTCCTTTCCCTTCCTCTCCACCTTGTGGGGCAGGTGGGGCTGGGAGAGCTCCCAAGAACTGTGACTGGCCCAAGGTCACCCAGCAGGAATGTAGGAGCGGGGAAACACAGCTGGTTCACCAGATAAGCCTCCGCCACTCAGGTGGAGGAGTGGGGCATCAAACCCGGTTCTCCAGATTAGAATCCACCTGCTCTTACCCACTGCACCACGCTGTCTCCTGCAGCCTCCCTCCAGCCCCACCCTGTTTCAGGATCGCATCAGGATGTGATTTGTGAGATTGCTCAGAGCGCTCGGGCTTTTTGACCCCCGCCCGTGGGTTTTTCGTTCCCCTTCCAGATCTCCAGCGCCTCCAACTGCACAGACTACCAGAGCCGGCGCCTGAACATCATGTACTACAACAGGCAGAGGCAGTTCCGTTACGCGCATACGGTGAGCACAGGTCGCTTATTCGCAGCATTGTAACCAATTTGCCCGGGTTCCCTTTCAGCTCTTTAAGCCAAAAGAGCAAGGAACCCCTTCTCCCTAAGCCAGTGATGGCGAATCTTTTCCAGACTGAGTGCCCAACTGCAACCCAAAACCCACTTATTTATCACAAAGTGCCAACGTGGCCATTTAACCTGAATACTGAGGTTTTAGTTTAGAAAAAATGGCTGGCTCCGAGGCTTGGGTTACTCGGGAGTAAGCTTGGTGGTAGTCGTTGGCTTTGCTTTGAAGCAACTGTGCAACTCTTCGAACAGGTGAATCACGACCCTGGGAGGGTTTACTCAGAAGCAAGCCCCATTGCCAGCAACCGAGCTTACTCCCAGGTAAAGGATCGCGCTTTAGTTCTTCGCATGAAAATCAGTGGGGTTAACAGTGCTTAACAGGGTTACCTACACTGCTTTCCCAAAACTAGGTCTTAGCTTTAATGCTAATAATCGAGCCCAGCAGCCCAGGCCAGCCTAGATGTGTGTGTGTGGGGGGAGTGATTTTCCACACCCCAAATGATGAACTCTGTTTGTGCGTGCCCACAGAGAGGGCTCTGAGTGCCACCTCTGGCACCCGTGCCATAGGTTCACCATCACTGCCCTAAGCCAAGGGAAAAGTAGTGATTCAGACCAAATGTTTCCTAGGAGTTCCCCTTAAGCCCTTTAAGCCAAAAGGACAGGGAATCCTTCTCTCCTCAAGCCAGAGGAGAAATAGAGATGCCTCTCTAGCTAGGGTCTCCGTGTCAGCCTCCTAAGCCAAGGGGGCAAGGGACCCTTCTCCCCTCAAGCCAGAGGGAAGGAAGAGAGGCAAAGAAAGCCAATCGCAGACAAAGTCTTAGAGAATAAAGCAAAGTTTTATTTCTAAGCCAGCACAGGTCTCACCAGTGAGGAGAGCTGCCCCGAACTGCTGAAAGGTCCAAGGTTTTAAAGGGTCTTCTGGGGTTACATCAAAGCAGAGTCATATACATTTCAAAAAGATTTAGGATTGCAACAAATTATCACACGTCAAGCATTTGTAGAAGTTCCCAAACATTCCAGGATGTTCCCAAAACAAAGTAAATTAGAAATGCAAAGCTAGTCATCCGTTTGCATCCTGATTGCCTTTTGCTCTGGTGGAGCCCCTTCCTTATGAGGAGAGGCTGCAGCGTTTGGGACTCTTTAGTTTGGAGAGGAGACGTCTGAGGGGGGATAGGATTGAAGCCTATAAAATTATGCCTGGGGTAGAAAATGTCAACAGAGAGACATTTTTCTCTCTTTCTCACAATACTAGAACCAGGGGGCATCCATTGAAAATGCTGGGGGGAAGAATTAGGACTAATAAAAGGAAACACTTCTTCACACAACATGTGATTGGTGTTTGGAATATGCTGCCACAGGAGGTGGTGATGGCCACGAACCTGGATAGCTTTAAAAAGGG
Source organism: Sphaerodactylus townsendi (assembly GCF_021028975.2). Taxonomy (NCBI): domain Eukaryota; kingdom Metazoa; phylum Chordata; class Lepidosauria; order Squamata; family Sphaerodactylidae; genus Sphaerodactylus; species Sphaerodactylus townsendi. The sequence continues at coordinate 129,686,747 of NC_059430.1, read as the reverse complement.
CTTGGACAGATTGATGGAGGAGAAGTCGATCTATGGCTACCAATCTTCATCCTCTTTGAACTGAGATTGCAAATGCCTGAGCAGACCAGGTGCTCAGGAGCAACAGCCGCAGAATCCTGCATGTAAGCTCCCAAAGGCACCTGGTGGGCCACTGGGGAGGAGGAGGAGGAGGAGGGGGAGGAGGAGTTTGGATTTATACCCCCCCCCCTTTCTCTCCTGCAGGAGACTCAAAGGGGCTGACAATCTCCTTGCCCTTCCCCCCTCACAACAAAAACCCTGTGAGGTGGGTGGGGCTGAGAGAGCTCCGAGAAGCTGTGACTAGCCCAAGGTCACCCAGCTGGCGTGTGTGGGAGTGCACAGGCTAATCTGAATTCCCCAGATAAGCCTCCACAGCTCAAGCAGCAGAGCGGGGAATCAAACCCGGTTCCTCCAGATTAGAATGCACCGGCTCTTAACCACTACGTCACTGCATTGTTTAGGACAGACAGTTCACTCCTTCGGGAAGGCAGATAAGGATGAACGGCTAAGCTCTGTCGACTAGTTTCGTGCGAGCAGCGGGAGGCCTCCGTAGCCTTGAGCGATGATAATGGCTGGGCCATCCGCAGCCTGGGCTGGACGTGCAAACTGCCGGGCCCAGAATGTCGTGCGCCTGACCCCCTCCCCCTTCTCTGTCCTTCTCCGCAGCTCAACGGCACGGCCTGCGCAGTTCCCCGAATGCTGATCGCTATTCTTGAGTCCAACCAACGCAAGGTTTGTTCCAGCACTGAAAAGTTTCTGTGCACCCAGGAGATGCCGCCGTGATTGTTGTTTACAACACTAGATCCCGCCTTTCTGCCCTTACGAGGGCGACCAAAGCCGCTAACCGTTTAAAACGCACAAGATGAAATTACATTAATAAAATCCACACAGCTGCCAGACGGACGTCGTGAAAACGGTTTTTAAAAGAGTTAAAATGCACACGGAACTGTTAAAATATACTGTATATACTCGCATATAAGTCGAATTTTTCAGCACATTTTTTGTGCTGAAAATGCCCCCCTCGACTTATATGCGAGTGAGGTGTATTTTAAAAAATATTTTGGGGTTTTTATTTTGTCAGCTGCCAGGGGGTGCAGTTTTTAGGCTAGCAGCACCAAAATTTCAGGGATTTTTCAAGAGACTCTCCTGATGACACGACTCAAGTTTGGTAAAGTTTGGTTCAGGGGGTCCAAAGTTATGGAACCCCAAAGTGGGTGCTCCCATCCCCCATTGTTTCCAATGGAAGCTAATAGTAGATGGGGCTACCCTTTTGTGGGTCCATAACTTTGGACCCCCTGAACCAAACTTCACCAAACCTGGGTGGTATCATCAGGAGGGTTTCCTAAAGATACTTTGAGATGTTGGTTCTGCTAACATAAACATTCCTCCCCTGACCAAAAATCCAGTTTTGAAGGATTTTAGCTCTTGTGTTTTAGCTTGCTTGCTGGTTGAGCTAAGGTTTTTGTACTTTTAAAGTTATTGTTGATACCATATTGTTCTTGTTGACCCTCTTTTCCACTTACAGAGCTAGTTTACTGTTTTTCCTTGAAATAAATATTCAAGAACATTTAACCTACTGATGCCTCAATTAATGTAATTTTATTGGTATCTATTTTTATTTTTGAAATGTGCCAGTAGCTGCTGCATTTCCCACCCTCGACTTTTACGCGAGTCAATAAGTTTTCCCAGTTTTTTGTGGTAAAATTAGGTGCCTCGACTTATATGCGGGTCAACTTATACATGAGTATATACGGTATTTAAAAACGTAAAAACCTTGGTTGGGAAGGAGGGATCATTGAGGGGATGCCAAACAGGGACAAAAGTTCTGTGATGTGTGAAAGAGCGGGGCAGTTTGCAGAGAGGTGTTGTGGGTGGTTTTCCTTGCTTCGTGGGAGCAAAGGAACGAGATGAGACTCAGGCCCTTTCCGCACTGCAAATGTAAAGCGGGTTGCAGCCGGGATAAATGTCCAGCGTGGCCCCAGGCCGTTCGCATGGCAGGCCGTCAGTGAGTGAATCGGCTTTGCACAGAGGTGTGTGATTTTTTTTATTTACCTCCCACTGGTGCATAGCCATGAGCGAACCCCTGCAACCATGTTGTCTGACGTTATGACCCTTTGCGCCTGCATGGCTATGCTGATGGGCACGAAGACATTTTTTTAAAAAGGAATGCGTAGCCGAATAAAGAGCCTTCCTGCCCGGCCGTTTGCTCGGAAGCTGCTCCAACCTGAGATTTAGAAAACAAAAACGTGGATAGTGCAATTCTGGAATAACCCGTTTTGGGGGAAATAACGTGGGGCAAACTCGCTTTAGGGGTGGGATCCGTGCGAAGTCCCCCCCCCTCCAAAAAACCAGGTTTTTTAACCATTCATTCATTTAGCCTTTATTTGGCATAAACAGTATAAAATCATATCTAAATCGCATCAAAATACAAGCTTGCAACATATAACAAATGAAGTTGATTCATACATACTGTTGCTTATGGGATATTTCCAGCAGAAAGTTCGCAGCCATTTTACAGAATATAGCATCAGAATTATTTAATAAGAACAATAGTCTGCTTAGTTCATCCAGCTCGCTAGGTATCATAGAAAGCAACCTAGAGTATTTGACTCTAATACTTGCCGATTTAGGACAACGGAATAATTGGTGAGTTGATGTTTCTAATTGATTTGTACCACATGAACACACCCTTTTGCACATTTCTAGATTGTTATATCTACCTCGTAGTATGGCAGAAGGGAAAACATTGAAGCGAGCGAGTGAAAAAACTCTTCTCTGATCTGGATTGGTCAGATGATACAGATAGGAGGCCATTCTGTTATGTTGTCAGGGGATTGATAGATGTGAAGGTGAACAAGTTTTCCTCGCTGCCAGAGTTAAATAGTTCCATTCTCTCACCAACAATTTTTGTTTTAATAATTTATACGATTCTGAACAAGTTAAGGGTAGAAGGGAGTCAAGGGGTTTTTTAACCGTTGTTATCCCAGGTTTATTGGCCCGTGCGGAAAGGGCCTTGGCCTCTTGCGCCCTCCAAAGAACTGGAAGCCCTGGTCAGCTCTCTTGTGGCTTTACCAATCAACAAGATTCTTGTCTCTTCTTGCCTCATCAAATTTTTCACTCCCAAGGTTGTGGGGAGAAAACGCTGCGTTCTGTTCCCCTCTCGGGGCTGCCAAAACTGGTTCCCCCTCCACGGCTTCCCTCTCCTTTTGCTGAGCCTGGCTGACGGCAGAGTTTGGATTTGAAGAAGAGTTTGGATTTTTATCCCCCCTTTCTCTCCTGCAGGAGACTCAAAGGGGCTGACAATCTCCTTGCCCTTCCCCCCTCACAACAAACACCCTGTGAGGTGGGTGGGGCAGAGAGAGCTCCGAGAAGCTGTGACTAGCCCAAGGTCACCCAGCTGGTGTGTGTGGGAGTGCACAGGCTAATCTGAATTCCCCAGATAAGCCTCCACAGCTCAAGCGGCAGAGCGGGGAATCAAACCCGGTTCCTCCAGATTAGATACACGAGCTCTTAACCTCCTATGCCACTGCTGCGAGTTGTGCTGTGGTTGTGTTGGTGTCGTGCCCATGCCAGAACGTTTGGGTTTTCTGCAGGGAGGCAGTCAGAAAGGCTCCTCAGCAACTCCCGAGAAAATGTCTTCTGGCTTCCTCTTGGAGCCGGTCAGTGGGGCGGAAGGGAGCATGTTCCCATGGGAAGCTTGGCAAAGAAGAAGAAGAAGAGTTTGGATTTATATCCCCCCTTTCTCTCCTGCAGGAGACTCAAAGGGGCTGACAATCTCCTTGCCCTTCCCCCCTCATAACAAGCACCCTGTGAGGTAGGTGGGGCTGAGAGAGCTCCGAGAAGCTGTGACTAGCCCAAGGTCACCCAGCTGGCGTGTGTGGGAGTGTACAGGCTAATCTGAATTCCCCAGACAAGCCTCCACAGCTCAGGCGGCAGAGCTGGGAATCAAACCCGGTTCCTCCAGATTAGATACACGAGCTCTTAACCTCCTACACCACTGCTGTAGGGCTTGTGCCAGACCCCTGATACAAGCAAGAGAAGTGGGGGAGAAGCGGAGGGTGCAAGCGGCAGTTTGTACATGCACAGGGGTATTCTTGACAGCAACACGCCTTCACTGGACCCCATAGTAGACAGTGGTCAAAAGCCTGAGCTGTGAGCCAGAACGTTTTGAGTGTGCCACTGTCCCTCCTCGGTTGCCCCACGTACCCAGTAGGGACGGTAGCAGGGGACTATCTTTCAGCACGCTCCTGAAGTTTGAAGAGAGGCCTGAGTGTCCAAAGCAGGGGTCTAAATGCCATCTGTTCCCCAGTCAACTCTGCTCTGGGGCTTTCCCCTGGGATCCTTGGCTAGAGTGACATCTGATGTGCTCTATTAACTCAGTTTTATGTCATGTAGAGCAAGCAGCCTCAGCCTTTTTGAACCCTTGGGCACTTTTAGAATTCCAACATAGCGTGGTAATGGCTGCCACAGAAGAGCCGCTGTAGGAGGCACGGCTAGCCCAGAAATGACTTCCGTGGCCTACTAGCAGTGGCGTAGGAGGTTAAGAGCTCATGTATCTAATCTGGAGGAACTGGGTTTGATTCCCAGCTCTGCCGCCTGAGCTGTGGAGGCTTCTCTGGGGAATTCAGATTAGCCTGTGCACTCCCACACACACCAGCTGGGTGACCTTGGGCTAGTCACAGCTTCTCGGAGCTCTCTCAGCCCCACCTACCTCACAGGGTGTTTGTTGTGAGGGGGGAAGGGCAAGGAGATTGTCAGCCCCTTTGAGTCTCCTGCAGGAGGGAAAGGGGGGATATAAATCCAAACTCTTCTTCTCTTCTTCTTCCTTGTGCTGAGCTGCCAAAACAATCTTTTTAAAAATCTGCACAGTTGATCACATCTCCAGTGGCAAAAGTCCCGCCCAGCGTCTAAAAACCCTTGGCAGGTGAGCACCATGGACCCCAGATATAGACAGTGAGAAAGAAGGCCTGGGCTTGCTACAGTGGGTTAACTCTGCCTCTGTCCCTCTGTCCCTCAAACTCTATGCTGGGGATAATTAGGAAAGGAATTGAGAATAAAACTGCAAAGATTGTCATACCCTTATATAAAGCCGTGGTGCGACCGCACTTGGAGTCCTGTGTCCAGTTCTGGTCGCCACATCTCAAAAAGGATATCGAAGAGATAGAAAAAGTGCCGAGAAGGGCAACGAGGATGATTGAGGGACTGGAGCACCTTCCCTATGAGGAGAGGCTGCAGCGTTTGGAACTCTTTAGTTTGGAGAGGAGACGTCTGAGGGGGGATATGATTGAAGTCTATCAAATTATGCATGGGGTAGAAAATGTCGACAGAGATAAATTTTTCTCTCTTTCTCACAATACTAGAACCAGGGGGCATCCATTGAAAATGCTGGGGGGGAAGAATTAGGACTAATAAAAGGAAACCACACAGCACCAAAGGAAACACTTCTTCACGCAACGTGTGATTGGTGTTTGGAATATGCTGCCACAGGAGGTGGTGATGGCCACTAACCTGGATAGCTTTAAAAGGGGCTTGGACAGATTTATGGAGGAGAAGTCGATCTATGGCTCCCAATCTTGATCCTCCTTGATCTGAGATTGCAAATGCCTTAACAGTCCAGGTGCTCAGGAGCAACAGTCGCAGAAGGCCATTGCTTTCACATCCTGCATGTGAGCTCCCAATGGCACCTGGTGGGCTACTGCGAGTAGCAGAGAGCTGGACTGGATGGACTCTGCTCTGATCCAGCTGGCTTGTTCTTATGTTCTTCTGTTCTCCTCCTACCTGCAGGATGGCAGCGTTCGAGTGCCGGAGGTCCTGCAGTCGCTAGTGGGCAAGGAAATCATCGGCAAGCCTGGCTACACCCCACTGAAATACATTGGCCCAAACCAGCCCAGGAAACCCTGACGTGGCGGCCAAAGGAAACTGGGGCGTGTTGGGAAAGAGCGGAAAGACCCCTCGAGATCCAGACTGGGAGGACGGCAAGAAGGAACAAAGGGGGTGCCACTGCTTGGGAGTTCTGCTCTCTGGTGACAGAAGCCGGGCTGGCAGGGGTTAAAAGCCAGCAGCAAGGTGATCTTCACACCTGCACCCCACGGAAGACTCATGCCTTCATGGGAGGCCTCACAGACTTGGGTGTGTCGGACACATTGCGATTTGGAGGTTTTGACATCTATCGCACAGGGGGATGTCTGAGCAGCCCAGAGGTTTTCCAGAAGAGCCGGGCCCCAGTATTGTGTATGTGTTGGGGGAGGTCTAGCTTCCCTAACCAGCACTCCTGAACTGTTCTCCCCCCCACCCCAAGTCTGAAATCTGACTTTTCTCCTTCATGTGGTCTTCTTAACCCACCAACCAATCAGGGATCTCTTCTATTGGAGGGTCAAGTTTTGGCTTTGGCATAAGAGAATAGAATAGCCGATGAAACGGGATGAAAGTGGTCATACAATAAAAGTGACTGGTTTACAGAAAAAAGAGGATTTGTTTTGATTCATCAGTATCCTGTTTGTCTGCTTTAAGCCTCATTGAGGGGAGTTTTAAAGATAAAATTTCTGCGTCTCATGCATTCTCATTATCAAAAAAGCGCCCAACCTTTACTTCTGTCCAAATCCAAATCCAAAACCTTTATTAGGCATAAAACCAGTGTGTGTCATGAATTCCAAATACAGTAAAAAGATCATTATTACACAACTTGCAGTACACAGAGTAAAAAATGTAGCAACAGCTTCAGAGATTTCAGCATTAGAGTTATTTAGAAGCTTAGCCATTTTTACCTTATCAGAAAGAAGCATAAATCCTGTTGGTCATACAGTTCTCAGATCAGTTCTGATGTTGTTAGATTTTGAACAGTGAAGCAGAGTATGAGAAAGTGAATCAGTTGTATCAGGACAACATCGACAGCAACGCTCATTTTGTGGGATATTAGAGAAGCGACCTTGGAGATGTACTGACGGAAAAGAGTTACACCTTGCTCTAGTCGTGACCCATCTGCAATTGTAATTGACAAGATGTCTTTACTTCTGTCATTATCTGTCCTTGTTCCTCTTTCCTTCTTCCAAATAGCTGGACTCTCTTCCTCAGGAAAGCGTAGAAGCTCTGTTCTCCTTTTTATCTTCACAAAAACCTTGCAGTGTAGGTTAATGGCAAAGGTAAGGACTGGCCGATGGTTGTCATGTGAGCTTCCTGGCGGAGTGGGAATTAGAACTCCAGTCTTCTCGGTGGTTTCATATGATCAGGTTTGGCCTGCGCGGGTTTCTCCAGAGCTCATGTTCATAATTATCAGTTCGCCAGCATGGCCAATTGGCCATGCTGGCAGGGGCTGATGGGAATTGTAGTCCATGAACATCTGGAGAGCCGCAGGTTGCAGACCCCTGTTCTAGACTGACCCTCTATTACAGGGGTGGGCAATTATTTTTTCCATGGGGCCGCATAAGAGTTGTGAAAGTACATTGTGGAGGGTCTGGCCAGCAGGTATGCAGTGAGTTTTGAAGCCCGCGAGAAGCCGGCAGCCATAGGCGAATTCGGCTTCTGCGTATGCCCAAAGGCGCTCGCCCCCCAGCAACGGCAGGGGTAGTCAGGGTCATCCGCCGGTCGGATGGGCCCGCGGGTTTATAAGGCAATGCCCAGGTCTGCTCTATTAATCCTCACTGATTGCCTCGATCAAAACTATTGACCATTTAGGCAGGCAAATAAATAGACAAAAATTAAACGTGTGCCCTGCATGATGCACACGAGGTGGCCTGATACGGAATCGAACCATCAGTCCATCGAAGTCAAGATTGGCTGCTCAGACCAGCAGCAGCTGTCCGGGGTCTCAGGAGGACGTCTTTCCATTTTTACTTTTATTTCAAAATGTATACCCTTCCACGCCCTGGCAGCAGCATCCCATCACAACACACAACAGGCAGAAAAGCCATCTAACAAAAAATACATTTCAGTTTAAAACCTACATCATTTAAACACAGTAAAAGTAAATATCAAGCAACTTGGTGATATCAGAACTTTTAAAAAAATAATATTTTATTAATTTTCTCAAATATAATTTAAAAACAGAAAAGAAAATATAGAAAGAGGAAAAAAGAAATTACTGTTACCTATAAACACACACTCTCTCTCTCTCTGTGTGTGTGTATGTTTATATATATTTGTTACCATCTAACCCAGGGGTGGGCAATTATTTTTTCCATGGGACCGCATAAGAAACAGAAAATATTGTGGAGGGTCAATAAAAGGCCAGGCGGTAAGCGTGTTGGCCCCGCGAGAAGCCGGGCAGCCAAGGGCAACCGGGCTTCAAGCGGGTTTTCAAAGGCCAGCTTCGCTCCCAGCACGCCGGGGCTAGTTGTGGTCATCCGGCGCGGGCCGATTGTGGCCATGTGGGCCATATATAATGCCCAGGTCTGATCTAACCTCTAGTTCCCAAACAGCAATAAGTTTCTAGTAAGCAAGTTACTTGTATCTTAATAACAAACTAATATTCTTACTATTGTTATTATTATTGAGACCACGTCTCAAGATGGAATTCCAAAACCTTTGTTTTCCCCTTCTCAGGAAAATTCTGTTCAGGCCACGAGGTAACTTAGGCCTTTGACGTTTCATCCTGGCACCTTTGTATGGCTTCCTGTCCTCCCTCCAGGAGATCAAAAGGCAAAGATGCTTTTCACAGTCATATGTGACTTCCCTTTGCTGTAGCGATAGCATCATTCCAGGACAGAGATATAACAACCTGGGAAAGCCAGTTCCCCTCCAGAACTGGCTCTCTCAAGCTAGGGACTTGCTGCCTTCTGTAAACACTGCAGATCAAGAATCCAGAGTAGCTTATTGATTTGAGGTCCAAGACATAACACCAACCCGTTCACTGCACATCTGTAACACAAATGTAATTTTATTTTTGCATGGGAGGGGGAAGTGATCCAGGCAGTGGTGGGATCCAAAAATTTTAGTAACAGGTTCCCATGGTGGTGGGATTCAAACTGTGGCATAGCACCAATGGGGCTGGGTGGGGCACGACGGGGGTGTGGCCGGGCATTCCGGGGGCGGGGCATTCCTGGCGGGCCTGGTGGTAAGGACGCGAGCCGCTTCGCCACCGGTCCTGGGCTGGAACGAATCGCACGCAGGGCGCAGGGCTGCCACGCACGCCGGGTGCACCTCCTGCTAGACTGCTTCAAGTTCTGCGCGCTACTGCTGAGAGGAGGGGCGTAACTGAGGCAAAAACCACGTGGCAAAATCACCCATTAGTAACCCCCTCTCGGCACACACAAATAATTAGTAACCTAGTCTCGGGAACCTGTGAGAACCTGCTGGATCCCACCTCTGGATCCAGGTCAGACACAGCTTTGTGGCTTCCTTGAGTTTTATGTTAGCTGCCGTGGGCCAAATGCTCGTTTCCTCGGATGCACCAGCTTCCCCGAGTTCTTGTGGTCAGGCTGGTGGAGGGTGGGGGGTCTCCCAGGCTGGTGCTCAGGGGGTCCAAAGAAAGGCAGAAGGGGGCAGCTACTCTGCTTCTATGTCTTGCTCTTTTATGTGTGTGTGTGTGTGAAGTGGCTTCCTGAGCCAGCTGCTTCTCCATTGCCTTTCCCCAGCTTGGTGCACAACAGCTCTCCAGGGCGGGCGCACCTGCCTTCCTTTTATGCCACAGACAGGTTTCAAGCCAGAAAGCTCCCCGGGACACAGCTGTGAACAATAACCCTACAACAAAGAGACAGCAGAACAGAGAAAGGAGAGGTCAGCAACGGGAGACAGATGGAAATCCCCCTGCCAGAAAGAGCTGCTGTGCAAACCTAACTCTCTCCTAATTACACAAAGCAGCTAAAAAAAATTGCTGCAGCTGCTCTCCATAATGTTAGCAGGGAACTTTTAACTGACGCAGGATTCTTCTACCAGTGTAGGTGCCGAACTGGCTTGAGGCTTTGTTTTTTTAGAAGGCAGAACATTTAAATTTTATTTATTTACTTAGAAATGTTTCTCCCCAACCTCCTCTCTTCCATTTGGTCACTACAACATCCCTGTGAGGTAGGTTAGACCTAATGAAAGAGAGAGAGTGTGTGTTTGACCCAAGATCCTTCTGCTCCAACACTCCACTGTGGTTCTGGGGGGAATGGGCCCAAGTCAGTCTCCATTTCATGCATCAACATGTGCACGCTGGCAGGTTCTGTTTCTTCCCGCTCCCGTGAGTCGGGCAGAAGTGCCAGAGCGGGGGAAGGCACCATGTCCGTGCCCCTGGCCGGGCTTCCTCCGCCACTGCTGGTGCCTGCTGCCCCCTCCTTTCTGGGAAAGTTCAGCACCATCCCCGTGAATCCAGGCTATCCGGAGAGCAGGCAGCTTTGCCAAACCAGGAAATGAGGCTGTCTGGGCCAAGGGGAAGAGGGCCAAGGAGACGGAGGAGTGGACAGCTGGTGAGAAAGGAGAACTGAGTGGCCAAAGCTCTTGGTGCTACGCCACTGCCTGTGCAGCTACGCATGTGTTGCAGGAAATTTTAAAAAGAGAGACGCATCTCCATGCAAGGATGCAAAAGCAGCCTGGATTGTGGGCTCCACGGGCTCCAATCGCTGTCTGCACAGAATGCATGTGAGCGGGAAAACAGGTTCCTTTATAAAGACTGCAACCCACTGTACATTTGCTGTGTGAATGACCGTTATGGCTCCCTCCAAGTGGACACGTTCCACTGTATACACAGCCAAGCCATACGGATCCCTACCTTCTGCCCCTCCACACATATCTATATCAGTCTGCCAATGGAAGCTACATTTTGTGCATCTGATGAAGTGCTCTATAGTCGGAGGAGGAGGAGGAGGAGGAGGAGGGGTAGTTTGGATTTATATCCCCCCCTTTCTCTCCTGTAGGAGACTCCAGCGGGGCTGACACCTCTTTGCCCTTCCCTCACAACAAACACCCCTGTGAGGTAGGTGGGGCTGAGAGAGCTCCAAAAAAGCTGTGACTAGTCCAAGGTCACCCAGCTGATGTGTGGGAATGTACAGGCTAATCTGAATTCCCCAGGATAAGTTTCCAGCTTCCTTCCTAAGCGGCAGAGCGGGGAATCAAACCCCGGTTCCTCCAGATCAGAGTGTACCTGCTCTTAGCTACCAGTTCTTAGCCACTAATGCCACCGCTGCTCTTAGCCACTGTTTTAAGCCACGTCCGCCTCACTGCTCTTAGCCACTGCTCTTAGCCACTACGCCACTGCTGCTCTTAGCCACTGCTCTTAGCCATTACGCCACTGTAGAGGTTAAGAGCAGGTGGACTCTAAACTGGAGAACTGGGCTCAATTCCCAACTCCTCCCCATGAGTTGTCTGGTAAACTGGATTGGTTTCCTCACTCCTGCACATGAAGCCTGCTGGGTGACCTTGTTCTCTCTGAACTCTCTCAGCCCCACCTACCTCACAAGGTGTCTGCTGTGGGGAGCGGAAGGGAAAGGACCCAGTAAGCCGCCTTTAGCCTCCTTGAGGCAGGGTACAAACCCAAACTCTTCTTCATCTTCTTCACGCACACGCAGCCAACCCAGACGGATCCCTACCCCTGCCCCTCCACACATATCTATATCAGTCTGCCAATGGAAGCTACATTTTGTGCATCTGATGAAGTGCTCTATAGTCCACGAAGGCAGCTGTTGCTGGAAATCTATGTTATATTTAAGCTGCTGTGATACTCTCCTAGGTTGGTTCTGCTCGCAGGGAAACTGATTTTAATTTTCGGTGAAAAACTCTGAAGTGTTTGGGTGCCGCGCTATGTGCGATTCCAGGCACGATGCCTGATCTGAGGCAAAGAACCTTGGAAACAAATCCTGCTTGCTCCGCAGGGCTTGCATCTTCCCATAAGGGAACGGCCTTCATTATAAAAACTCTTATCTTGCTACCTTGTTTAAAAAGGGAGCTCGTAAACGTAATCGTTAAAAGCTGAAACGGCTGATCAATAGAATAAGAAATATGTCCGCCCTAGAGAGCCGTAGTTAGCTTTAAGACAGCAGCTGACAACAAAATCCACAGTGGGCGATTTCAAGACAGGAGTAAAAATAGGTTCAACCAGTTCCCCGGAGAAGGGTAAACTGACCTAGGTCGGCTTTCATTGTTGTTCCCACTGCAACCAGCGCTTGATCCCAGCCTCGGAGGGCGGAATCATCCTGTGCCTCTTCACCTGGGTTCCAATCTGGCTACTGTTCCTACGGCCATGTTCCGCCTATCCCCACATTAACACCGCTATTTCCAAAACTGCCACGGTGTTTGAGGGACGGCGTAAGGTGCATGCTTTTGATTGGTCAGCTACATTGGCACGCTGGAAATTCAGAGCCGCATGAAAGCTTAACCAGCCAATCTCTCTCAACGCTAAAGAAAGAAGGGGGATTAGCTGATGGGCCATTTCGGGTGGTTTTCCAGCTATACACATGCCCAAACCCCAGCTGTGATTGGCTGAATGGGGACTCTATGTTCAGAGATCGCCAAGACTTACTGAAGACCGAAGCTGAGTTTGAGCTGGTTCCTTGAAAAGTAGTCATTCCCAACTGGAGTCTGAGTTTGACCATGACTAAGGCGGGCTTGAGCTGCGTACAAAACCACGGCTGATCCCAGTGGCTAAAGCGGAGAATTTAGGTCGAATCCAGCTCGAATCTTAGGGTCGATAACGCAACGTAAGGCGCGGAACTCGACCAGTAACATCTAGTATATCCCCAAGCTGGAAAATCCTAAAAATAGCCTCTCTAGATTTATCTTAGTTCTCCCTGCCATAGAGCAAAAGATTCATGTGTAGTTGTGGTTGGGAACCCCCCCCCAAAAAAAAAAAAAATCTGAGAAAGGCACATGAGAATAAGAGAAGTTTCACATCACCCCCGAAGCACAAGGAGGCTTAGCTGGTGGAGAACTCTATAGAAGATTCGCCACCACAGGCAGAGATTTTGAGTAGCCAAGTATATGTGGGACTGAATCGTATAGGAAGTGAAAAATTCTTTTGGACAACCGTGAATGCTTATATATCAAGAAACTGGTGGAGATTAATATTGGGATGAAATAATGATTTACTGTCTTCATAGTGTCGTGGAGGATAGAAGGGTAGATAAAAAATACAGCTATATGTATAAAATAATGACTTCAAAGCAGCACATGCAACAATAGCTTTAGGCTGGAAAGAAAAGAAAAAATGGACAATCCAGAAATGGTCAGAATACATCTGGGAACAAGGGACACTGGACATTTCTTGAAATAATAACAAAGAATAAACTGTGGCAAGATAAACAGAGCTGTAAATCTTGGACTCATATATGACGTGCGGACTTGGATGAAAGAAGCTGCCAGAGTCACGATGAGGATGATATGGGAGAGAAAGACTACAAAGAATGAATCTTACAAGCTGTATGTTTTGATAAAACTATGGAAAAAAATATAGGAGGGGGAAAAAGGAGCAAATGTATTGTTTGAAAACGAACGAAGAAAAGCATTAATATAAAATGTAATATTCAAATGATACAATAAAAAAATTTTTTTTAAAGAAGAAGCCGCTGCAGAGGAGGCCCCGTGGCGAGGGCGCAGGAGGAAAGTCCTCCAAGGAAGGTTTTGATGGGCGGGAAAATGCGCTGAATTGTAACTTTCCGGAATAATTCTGTGTGGGAAACCTTACAAGGAAATCCCATTAATTTTGGGATGGGTTCGGGCTCTGTCAAACTTCTTCTCTTTTGGGTACCAATATGTAGAGACTTTGGTAAGTAGTTGGGAGGACTGCGACTACACACACACACACACACACACACACACACACACACACACACACACACACACACACACACACACACACACACACACACACACACACACACACACACTGCTTCCTTGCTTCGTTTTTTACACAGAGAGCAGCCCTTGCGGCATCCCATAGGAAACTGAGCTCTTTGTAGCTAAAGAGAGATGCAGGGAAGGAACTCATGATTAAAATGCATTTTTAAAGATTTATTTACAACATGCACGTCCTGCCTTTTGTGCCCTTGAATCCTGCACAATTAGAGTTGCGGGTTTTCCCCCCCACAAAGACTTTTCAGTGCATACAGGAGGGGGGAAATGTCTCCCTTCCCCATCTTCTGTAGCTGACATCACTTCCTTTGCAACCTCCCTCCTATTTAAAATCCCCCCCCCCCCCCTTGTCTCAGATGCCGCTCAGATGCTGAGTTTTTCGCCCTGGCAGAAGTCTTTCGCCCTTCAGCACCAAGGACAGCGGCTCCTTTTCCCCGCATCCCTTCCCCGTTGATCGCTGCCGGTCTTAGGACTGCAGCCCTGCCAGGACCCCAGAGATGCTTTCGGAGGGAGCCGCTGCGTCCCTGCTTCTTCTGATCTTCTGCCAAGGTAAGTCTGCAAGGGACCCAAAGTTTGGGGGGTGGGTCGGTGGGGGTTCTACTTTGGGGGTGGGTCGGTGGGGGTTCTACTTTGGGGGTGGGTCGGTGGGGGTTCTACTTTGGGGGTGGGTCGGTGGGGGTTCTACTTTGGGGGTGGGTCGGTGGGGGTTCTACTTTGGAGGTGGGTCGGTGGGGGGTCTACTTTGGGGGGGCCTGTAACGGTGGTAGTCTCCCACTTTAAGTAAGTGGGTCGGTGGGGGTCTCTCACTCTTGGGAGTAAGTGGGTCGGTGTGTGGGTTCCTACTTCATGGGTGTGGGTCGGGTGGGTGGGGGTTCTACTTTGGAGGTGGGTCGGTGGGGGTTCTACTTTGCGGGTGGGTCGGTGGGGGTCCTACCTAAGCTGTAGAGAAGGAGCTGTGGAAGCGAAGTGGCAGGTGACTCTGCTTCCCCCCCAACCCACTCCCCCCACCCAAACTTCACAGTCAGTGGGAGCTTTCTTCTGTTCTAACCCACCCCCAATTATCTAAAGTTTCCCCATTTACTGGTTAGGGCAAACCTACGGCACGCGAGTCAAAGATGACAAAAGCCCTCCAACAACAACCATTCCCCTTTTTGAGTCATTTTTGGAGTTATTTGATGTTGCTTTATATAATACTTAGCACCACACATTATTGGACTGTATTTTTAAAAAAATCAATATGTTGTAGGAGAGGGGAGGGTGGCATGCCAGCAGAATCAAGTTAGGCATTTTCCAAATTTTTGACACAGCTACCCCAGTAAGATTCGCCCTCCCTGGATTGGGATTTATACTTAGCTGCTCTGTAAAACCCCCACTCCTTTTCCATCAATGCCCCGAAATGAACTTTGAGGCATTGTGAATAACCAGACTCTTTCTCTCCCATCCGTGGCTCAGGCAGGACGAGAAGGGGTTTGGTGCTAAGAAGGAGGTTTGGTGCTAAGAAGGAGGAGGAGGAGGAGGAGGAGGAGGAGGAGGAGGAGGAGGAGGAGGAGGAGGAGGAGGAGGAGGAGAGGAGGAGGAGGAGGAGGAGGAGGAGTTTGGATTTATATCCCCCCCTTTCTCTCCTGTAGGAGACTCAAAGGGGCTTACAATCTCCTTGCCCTTCCCCACTCACAACAAACACCCTGTGAGGTGGGTGGGGCTGAGAGAGCTCCGAGAAGCTGTGATTAGCCCAAGGTCACCCAGCTGGCATGTGTGGGAGTGCGCAGGCTAATCTGAATTCCCCAGAGAAGCCTCCACAGCTCAGGCGGCAGAGCTGGGAATCAAACCCGGTTCCTCCAGATTAGATACACGAGCTCTTAACCTCCTACGCCACTGCTGCTCAGCATCCTTCTCAGCTCTGCAGCACCAGAAGAAGGCAGCCCAGCCAGCCAAATTCTGCAAGGGGGGGCACTCTTTGTGTGCACTTTGGGGTACGTGTATTAGATATCACCTGATACTTCCAACGTTGATTCTTGCATGACAGGACGGTGTATACCAGAAGTGGCCAACCCATGAGGCTCCAGATGTCCATGAACTACAATTCCCATCAGCCCTGCTGGCAGGGGCTGATGGGGATTGTAGTCCATGAACATCTGGAGCGCCATAGGTTGGCCGCCCCTGGTATACATGGTTCCAGAGGATCTCTGACACCCATCTTTCTCCTTTCAACTGTTCTCTTTGAGAAACCCAGGTCTTTTTCGAAGTTAGAACTGAGACCTCTTCCTGCCCCCCCCCCAGCTCCTTTGCCCGCCTCCTTCTCTCCCTTTCCCCGTCCCCCTCTTTGTTTACTAGACTGTAAAATGTCCTGTTATATATTTAAAAAGCCCAATCCCATTAGAAGGTCTTTCTCCTCCGGAGAGCAGCACTGAGGCTTGACAATTCCCTGCAAAGCATAGGGGAAAGGCTCTGGACCAAGTCCCATCCCTCGGACGGACAGAGGAATGCAGGGACTTCAGGACCTTGGACAGCGACACACGCACACGCACACGCACACGCGTGCACCTCCGCCAAACCGGAAAGAGCTAAGCATCTTCTTATAGTACAGTGGTGGCGAACCTATGGCACGGGTGCCAGAGGTGGCACTCAGAGCCCTCTCTGTGGGCACACAGAGTCCCCCCCCCTCATCTAGGCTGGCCTGGGCCACTGGGTTCAATTATTAGCATTAAACCTAAGACCTAGTTTTGGGGAAGCAGTGCAGGTAACCCTGTTAAGCGCTGTTAAACCCCACTGATTTTCATGCAAAGAACTAAAGTGCAGTCCTTTACCTGGGAGTGAGCTCGGTTGCTGGCAATGGGGCTTGCTTCTGAGTAAACCCTCCTAGGGTCATGAGTCACCCGTTGGAAGAGTTGCACGGTTGCTTCCAAAGCAAAGCTTTCACCGGACTCACTCACTCAAGGTTACTGGCTTCCGAAAGTAACGCACGCTCTCAGAGCCAAATCACTGCGCTTTTTTCTAAACTAAAACCTCAGTATTCAGGTTAAATTGCCGTGTTGGCACTTTGTGATAAATAAGTGGGTTTTGGGTTGCAGTTTGGGCACTCGGTCTCGAAAAGGTTCGCCATCACTGTTATAGTAGATCTTTATAAAGAAATCCCCTTTCAACTGCAGAGTCTAAACTGGTTTTTGAAACCCCCCCTCAGTTACCAAATCGGCTTCCGTGGCGCATAAATCGGCACTCTGAAAAGACTCCTTTGGACTAGTTTTGGAGAGCCTGCAGGGAGAGGGGGGGGGGGCTTGGTCAAAAGCAGCTGGACTCTAGCGTGGGGAACCGGGTTTGATTCCCCACTCATCTACATGAGTGGCAGACTCTTATCTGGTGAACTGGGGTTGTTCCCCTGCTCCTCCACTTGCAGTCTGCTGGGTGACCTTTAGAACATAAGAACATAAGAACACGCCAGCTGGATCAGACCAGAGTCCATCTAGTCCAGCTCTCTGCTACTCACAGTGGCCCACGAGGTGCCTTTGGGAGCTCACCTGCAGGAGGTGAAAGCAAGGGCCTTCTGCTGCTGCTGCTGCTGCTCCCGAGCACCTGGACTGTTAAGGCATTTGCAATCTCAGATCAAGGAGGATCACAATGGGTAGCCATAAATCGACTTCTTCTCCATAAATCTGTCCAAGCCCTTTTTAAAGCTATCCAGGTTAGTGATCTTGGGCCAGTCACAGTTTTCTCAGAACTCTCTCAGCTCCACCTACCTCACAAGATGTCTGTTGGGGGAGGGGGAGGGAAGGCGATTGGAAGCCACCTTGAGTCTCCTTCCAGGAGAGAAAGGTGGGGTAGAACCCCAAACTCCTCCTCTTCTTCTTGAGTTATTAAACTGCAAGTGGGATAGCTATGTTGTGAAGTCCGTAGTAACACAATGAAATAGAGGCCCGAGGAAGAAGAAGAAGAAGAAGAAGAAGAAGAAGAAGAAGAAGAAGAAGAAGAAGAAGAAGAAGAAGAAGAAGAAGAAGAAGAAGAAGAAGAAGAAGAAGAAGAAGAAGAAGAAGAAGAAGAAGAAGAAGGAGGAGGAGGAGGAGGAGGAGGAGGAGGAGGAGGAGGAGGAGGAGGAGGAGGAGGAAGCAGGAGGAGGAGCAGGAGGAGGAGGAGCAGGAGCAGGAGCAGGAGCAGGAGCAGGAGGAGTTTGGATTTATATCCCCCTTTCTCTCCTGCAGGAGACTCAAAGGGGCTGACAATCTCCTTGCCCTTCCCCCCTCACAACAAACACTCTGTGAGGTGGGTGGGGCTGAGACAGCTCCGAGAAGCTGTGACTAGCCCAAGGTCACCCAGCTGGCACAATGTGTGGGAGTGCCCAGGCTAATCTGAATTCCCCAGATAAGCCTCCACAGCTCAGGCGGCAGAGCTGGGAATCAAACCTGGTTCCTCCAGATTAGATACATGAGCTCTTAACCATTGGAATCACGGTTTCTTATCCTGCAGGAAATATGGGGGCAGTGGGAGGGAGTGATCAGCTCGTGAACAGAGCGGGGGCATTGCACACAGAAGGCCCTCGGTTCAATCCCCACCTGGGGCAGTGGATGATATGAAAGACCACAGAGAGTTGCTGCCAGCCAGAATGGAGAAGACGGATCTTGACAGACCCAGAGGTCGGACTTGTTAGAAAGCAGGAGGTGTGAGCAACCTCAGCCTGAGGTCTCAGAGAACTGCTGCCGGTTGGAGCAGGCAATACCGATCTGGATGGACCAAAACGGTCTGACTCAGCACAGGGCAGTACTTGGCCATGCTGGCAGGGGCTGATGGGAATTGTAGTCCATAGCATCTGGAGTGCCAAAGGTTCGCCACCACGGATAGTAGGCGGTCTCCCACTCTGCTACAGACCTGCCCCAGTAGCATGTGAGGATGCCGTCCACTGGCTGACGGCCCATTTTGCTCTCTTTGGGTCTGCTATCAGCTTTACAACCTGGACAGAAAATCTGATCAAGAATGAGGAGGGCAGTGTTGTCCTGTGGACACAGCCGTGTGCCAAAGGATTCACAACCTAGTTGAGCCAGAAGCTTGCTTGGGGCAGGATGGGTAGAAGAAAAGTTTGGATTTATACCCTGCCTTTCTGTCCTGCAAGGAGACTCAAGGCAGCTCACAAACTCCTTTTCCTTCCTCTCCCCACAACAGACACCTTGTGAGGTAGGTCCATGGCAGTGGCGTAGGAGGTTAAGAGCTCGTGTATCCAATCTGGAGGAACTGGATTTGATTCCCAGCTCTGCCGCCTGAGCTGTGGAGGCTTATCTGGGGAATTCAGATTAGCCTGCGCACTCCCACACGTGCCAGCTGGGTGACCTTGGGCTAGTCACAGCTTCTCAGAGCTCTCTCAGCCCCACCCACCTCACAGGGTGTTTGTTGTGAGGGGGAAAGGGCAAGGAGATTGTCAGCCCCTTTGAGTCTCCTGCAGGAGAGAAAGGGGGGATATAAATGGGGGGTGGGGGTCTTTTTGTCTTCTGTTTATCAGTCGTAAACACCTTCAGGATTGTCAGCCACCTTTTGTTCTGTTCTGCTGCATCCCGAGTTATGTAACAGGCTTATGCAAGCTCACCTGAGATTTTTTTTTCTAGCCTCCTCAGCCAATTGGGGGCTGGCTCTAGCCTGTTGCAAGTGGACTGAAGATGGGCTGTCAAATCCCATCATCTTCTCCCTTTGGAGGCCCACGGCTCCCTTTCTTTGATATCCGACATGCAATAGCCCTTTTTGAGGTAGATTTCTGGTAAAAGAGAACCCTGCAGGTTCCCTGCGTTTCTCCCAAAATCTGGGGCAGGAGAGACTCTTGCATGTCTAAACGCTTGCAAATACAGCCTGAGCTTCAGTTTCTGGTGGTTAAGAGCTCGTGTATCTAATCTGGAGGAACCGGGTTTGATTCCCAGCTCTGCCGCCTGAGCTGTGGAGGCTTCTCTGGGGAATTCAGATTCGCCTGTGCACTCCCACACACGCCAGCTGGGTGACCTTGGGCTAGTCACAGCTTCTCGGGGCTCTCTCGACCCCACCTACCTCACAGGGTGTTTGTTGTGAGGGGGGAAGGGCAAGGAGATTGTAAGCCCCTTTGAGTCTCCTCAAAGGGACTTAGGAGCAGCAGTGGCGTAGTGGCTAAGAGCAGTGGCTAAGAGCAGGTGCACTCTGATCTGGAGGAACCGGGTTTGATTCCCAGCTCTGCTGCTTGAGCTGTGGAGGCTTATCTGGGGAACTAGATTAGCCTGTGCACTCCCACACACGCCAGCTGGGTGACCTTGGGCTAGTCACAGCTTCTCGGAGCTCTCTCAGCCCCACCCACCTCACAGGGTGTTTGTTGTGAGGGGGGAGGGGCAAGGAGATTGTCAGCCCCTTTGAGTCTCCTGCAGGAGAGAAAGGGGGGAATATAAATCCAAACACTTCTTCTTCTTCTCTTCTGTGCAGCAAGCCAGCTTTCCCTACATTTTGCTCCACAGCATCGTCAAGCGGGTCTGCAGCATTTGAGCTACATTTCAGCCCAGTAGCACTTGGAAGGTGAAGACTTTCAGGACATGAGTTTTGAAAGCCAAATCATCAGATACTGGACTTGAACCGAGCTGGTCTAAATTTTGCTGGCTGTGCACTCCCATACACGCCAGCTGGGTGACCTTGGGCTAGTCCCAGTTCTTCCGAGCTCTCTCAGCCCCACCCACCTCCCAGGGTGTTTGTTGTGGGGAGGGAAAGGAGATTGTAAGCCCCTCTGAGTCTCTTAACAGGACAGAAAGAGGGGATATCAATCCAAACTCTTCTTTGTGTGTGTGTCTCTGTTTTCTAAACAGTTTTCCATTCCTAGATTTGCTCTTGGGAAAGTTGGGAAAGTGAACCTTTTCGAGACTGAGTGCCCAAACTGCAACCCAAAACCCACTTATTTATCGCAAAGTGCCAGCACGGCAATTTAACCTGAATACTGAGGTTTTCGTTTAGAAAAAACGGTTGGCTCTGAGGCATGCATTACTCAGGAGTAACCTTGGTAGTAGTCGGTGGCTTTGCTTTGAAGCAACCGTGCAACTCTTCCAACGGGTGAATCATGACCCCAGGAGGGTTTACTCAGAAGCAAGCCCCATTGCCAGCAACCGAGCTTACTCCCAGGTAAAGGATTGCGCTTTAGTTCTTTACATGAAAATCAGTGGGGCTTAACAGCGCTTAACAGGGTTACCTACACTGCTTCCCCAAAACTAGGTCTTAGGTTTAATGCTAATAATCGAGCCCAGCGGCCCAGGCCAGCCTAGATGTGGGGGGGGGGGACTCTGTTTGCGAGTGCCCACAGAGAGGGCTCTGAGTACCACCTCTGGCACCCGTGCCATAGGTTCGCCACCACTGGTATAGTGGTTACAAGCAATGGATTCTAATCTGGAGGATCGGGTTTGATTCCCTACTCCTCCACATGAGCAATTGAATCTAATCTGGAGTAGCCGAAGAAGACTTTGGATTCATATCCCACCTTTCTTTCTTGTGAGGATGTTCAAGGTGGCTTACAAGCTCCTTTCCCTTTCTTTCCCCACAACAGACACTTGGGAGGTAGAAGGGGCTGAGAGTCCTGAGCAGCAGTGGCGTAGGAGGTTAAGAGCTCGTGTATCTAATCTGGAGGAACCGGGTTTGATTCCCCGCTCTGCCGCCTGAGCTGTGGAGGCTTCTCTGGGGAATTCAAGTTAGCCTGTGCACTCCCACACACACCGCCAGCTGGGTGACCTTGGGCTAGTCACAGCTTCTCGGAGCTCTCTCAGCCCCACCTACCTCACGGGGTGTTTGTTGTGAGGGGGGAAGGGCAAGGAGATTGTCAGCCCCTTTGAGTCTCCTGCAGGAGAGAAAGGGGGGATATAGATCCAAACTCTTCTTCTTCTTCTAATGGGCTGGCTGTGCTATCCAGGAAATGCTCCTGCCTGACCAATAAGGAAGGCCCGCCCTGCTTTGCAAAGAAGCTGGTCGTTCCCTAGTCCTCAGCAGCTGGCAAACAGCCGAGCGGCCCTTCTTTCCATGACAATTCAGAACACACTGTACTGGTTTTTACAATGCCATGGAGGGACGCACCTTCTGGGCACGCTGTGTGTCCTCCGGGAGGCCTTTGTGACCAGCTGTGTCCCATGCAATTTTAATAGGTAAAGCTTTGGCAGAATGGGGAGAGAGAGCGCGCACACCACTGCACCTGGATAGGTAACAAGCCCGCCACTCTTTCTCACTTGCTACCGTGTTTCCCCGAATATAAGACAGTGTCTTATATTAATTTTTGCTCCCAAAGATGCGCTATGTCTTATTTTCAGGGGATGTCTTATTTTTCTGCTCCACAGCTGCATGCCATGGTGCTTCCAAACAAAAACTTTGCTACGTCTTACTTTCGGGGGATGCCTTATATTTCGCACTTCAGCAAAACCTCTACTACGTCTCATTTTTCGGGGATGTCTTATATTAGGGGAAACAGGGTAGGCGTGAAATGAACAGGATTGGTTTGCAACAGCCTGGCCGTGTGGTTTTCCTCCCCATATATATTTTTTTAACAGTGGGGGGCCTCCTCTTGATTTTATTTATATTTCATGGCCAATTTAAAGATGGGAGCTTGAAAACAGATAACTGCAAAGGGACCCAAGTCTCTTGCCAGGTGAAATTCGGCGTCTTTGCACTTTTTAACGTAGTTCTCCATCATCACCAGTGGCTTGCCAAGTGCCCGCCGCCCCCCCCCCCTCCCCGGGCAGCAGTGGCGTAGGAGGTTAAGAGCTCGTGTATCTAATCTGGAGGAACCAGGTTTGATTCCCAGCTCTGCCGCCTGAGCTGTGGAGGCTTATCTGGGGAATTCAGATTAGCCTGTGCACTCCCACACACGCCAGCTGGGTGACCTTGGGCTAGTCACAGCTTCTCGGAGCTCTCTCAGCCCCACCCACCTCACAGGGTGTTTGTTGCGAGGGGGGCAGGGCAAGGAGATTGTCAGACCCTTTGAGTCTCCTGCAGGAGAGAAAAGGGGGATATAAATCCAAACTCTTCGTCTTTTTAAGGCAAGGGGAGATATTTTAGGGTGTTTTTTTTCCTCTGTACCACCTGCTTTCTCTTTTACCTAACAGAGATAAATTTTCCTCTCTTTCTCACAATACTAGAACCAGGGGGCATCCATTGAAAATGCTGGGGGGAAGAATTAGGACTAATAAAAGGAAACACTTCTTCGCGCAACGTGCGATTGGTGTTTGGAATATGCTGCCACAGGAGGTGGTGATGGCCACTAACCTGGATAGCTTTAAAAGGGGCTTGGACAGATTTATGGAGGAGAAGTCGATCTATGGCTACCCATCTTGATCCTCTTTGATCTGAGATTGCAAATGCCTTAGCAGACCAGGTGCTCGGGAGCAGCAGCAGCAGCAGAAGGCCATTGCTTTCACCTCCAGCACGTGAGCTCCCAAAGGCACCTGGTGGGCCACTGCGAGTAGCAGAGAGCTGGACTAGATGGACTCTGGTCTGATCCAGCAGGCTCTTTCTTATGTTCTTAAGGCCCTTGCTTTCACATCCTGCATGTGAGCTCCCAAAGGCACCTGGTGGGCCACTGCGAGTAGCAGAGTGCTGGACTAGATGGACTCTGGTCTGATCCAGCAGGCTCTTCCTTATGTTCTTAAGGCCCTTGCTTTCACATCCTGCATGTGAGCTCCCAAAGGCACCTGGTGGGCCACTGCGAGTAGCAGAGTGCTGGACTAGATGGACTCTGGTCTGATCCAGCAGGCTCTTTCTTATGTTCTTACCTCTGCTGCCCTAACCCCTATTGTGGTGCAACCAAAAGAGAATTCTGGCAAATGCAAACCGGAGGGGCAAAGACAATTTATTCAGCTGGAATCTTCTTTGCTGCACAGTTATCACTATTTTTGATTTGCTTCTCCTCTAGAGATCTCCAGATACAGTGTTTGAATATATGTACAGGTCTTCCTTGTTTTATCCTTAAAAACAACCCTGCAGAGCAAGTTGGCCGGAAAGAGAATGACTAGCCCAAGACTGGGAACTGATTTTCATAGCAGAGTAGAGATCTGAATCGGTCTCTCTCACTCTAGTCCCAGTTTAACTGCTACCTCAGACCCAGAGGCGTTCCTCCCATTGGGCAAAGTGGACAGTTGCCCAGGGCGCCACCTTGTGGGGGGCGCCAAAAATGCAGGTGGGATTTTTTTGAATTTTCAGTGTTTTTTCTGTTTTTGGCCTGCAGGGGGAGCAGTTTTTAGGCTATCAGCACCAAAATTTCAGGGATTTTTCAGGAGACTATCCTAATGATATCACACAGGTTTGGTGAGATTTGGTTTAGGGAGTCCAAAGTTATGGACTCCCATAGAGAGTGTCCTCATCCCCCATTGTTTCCAATGGGAGCTAATAGGAGATGGGGGCTACACCTTCGGGGGTCCATAACTTTGAATCCCCTGAACCAAACTTCACCAAACATGGGCGGTATCATCAGTAGGGGTTCATGAAGATACTCTGAAATTTTGGTGCTGCTATCTTAATAATTGCACCCCTGACAGCAGGCACACCCTAAATGTCTACAAAATTATGCATGGGATAGAAAATGTTGACAGAGAGAAATTTTTCTCTCTTTCTCACAATACTAGAACCAGGGGGCATTCATTGAAAATGCTGGGGGGAAGAATTAGGACTAATAAAAGGAAACACTTCTTCACGCAACATGTGATTGGTGTTTGGAATATGCTGCCACAGGAGGTGGTGATGGCCACTAACCTGGATAGCTTTAAAAGGGGCTTGGACAGATTTATGGAGGAGAAGTCGATTTATGGCTACCAATCTTGATCCTCCTTGATCTGAGGTTGCAAATGCCTTAGCAGACCAGGTGCTCGGGAGCAGCAGCAGCAGAATGCCATTGCGTTCACATCCTACATGTGAGCTCCCAAAGGCACCTGGTGGGCCACTGCGAGTAGCAGAGAGCTGGACTAGATGGACTCTGGTCTGATCCAGCTGGCTTGTTCTTATGTTCTTATGTTCTTAATGTCCTCAGATTCTCTTTTTAAATCCACCCTCTTCCTGCCAATGCTTGTTTTCTTTCTTTCTTTCTTTCTTTCTTTCTTTCTTTCTTTCTTTCTTTCTTTCTTTCTTTCTTTCTTTCTTTCTTTCTTTCTTTCTTTCTTTCTTTCTTTCTTTCTTTCTTTCAATGTCTAATAAAGGTTATTGTTGTTGTTGGGGGGGCATCAAACTTAGGTTTTGCCCAGGGCTCCAATTTGCCTAGATACGCCACTGCTCAGACCAGCTCTATCAATAAACCTAGAACTCTGTCCTCCTTCGCACAGGATCGCCCTTCTTGGACTGCGGTGTTGAGTCTCTGCTTAGAAGTGTATCCTCTTGAGTGCAGCTTATGGGGTCTGCAACCTGGGGCTCTCCAGATGTTCATGGACCACAATCCCCAATTGGCCGTGCTGGCAGGGACTGATGGGAATTGTAGTCCATGAACATCTGGAGAGCCCTGTGAGGCTTAGCCTGTTGCCCAGCTTCAAAATAGCAATGCACTGGTTGTGAGAGCAAACAGGAGATCTGGTAACATCTGACACGGACTCAAGAGATTCTTTCCTCTCTTTTTATTTCTGCAGCCGATGCTCGACCGTTAGCAAACCAGCTCTCAGAAGAAGACGAGAAGGTAAGGATGGAAACGGAAGAGGGAGGGTTGACTGCTGGAGTCGAGGAAGCTGGAATATTCGCTGAAGGGAAATGACAGAGCAGCGACTGAGTAGAACGGAGAAGCAGCCGACACACAGGCCCCCTCCGCATGTGCAGAATAATGCACTTTCAATCCACTTTTACAATTGTTTGCAAGTGGCAGGGACATAGGTATAGATTTTTTAATGGGGGGGTTCGGGGTGGGGGCACACCCCCACCCACCCCTAGGGCATGGCCACGCCTCCCCAAGCCCCGCCCCCGCCCTAGCGCTTATAAAAGCATACCTGCCAGGTTTGGTGAAGTTTGGTTCAGGGGGTCCAACGTTATGGACCCTCAAAGGTGTAGCCCCCATCTTCTATTAGCTCCCATTGGAAACAATGGAGGATGGGGGCACCCCCTTTGGGAGTCCATAACTTTGGACCCCCTGAACCAAACCTCACCAAACCTGGGTAGTATCATCAGGAGAGTTCCCCAAACAATCCCTGAAAGTGTGGTGCTGCTAGCCTAAACAATGCGCCCCCTGCAGGCCAAAAACCGAAAAACACTAAAAATGTTTTTAAAACCCACAAACGGGTGGGCGGAGCTTCGGACATGAATGAGGGGGGTTGAACCCGAGAACCCCTCCCCTTACCTGCGTCTTGGCAAGTGGATTTTGCTATTCCGCGCAGCTGCAAAGTGCATTGAAAGTGGATTGAAAGTGCATTATTCTGCATGTGCGGAAGGGGCCAGAGTCGGCTTTTTCCGATCCTTTCCCAAGCTGGATCATTAAATTAGATCAGGCCGTGGATCATGGATTGGTGGGACTCAAGAGGTGGGAGGGCTGGAGGCAGGGTTTCCACATATCTGAATGAAAGCCGTGGAATCTGGGAGTGGCGGAAAATGCCTTCAAGTTGCAGCCAATTTGTGGCAGTCCTGTAGGGTTTTCAAGGCATTACACCAGGGGTGTCCAACTCTGGTGCCCCAGATGTTCATGGACTATGATTCCCATCGGTCCCTGCCAGAATGGCCGGTTGGACACCCCTGCATTAGTCACTGCGAGGTGGTTTGCCTTTGCCTGCCTCTGCTTAGCAGCCCTGGGCTTGCACAGTGGTCTCCCTTCCAAGAACTAACCAGGGTGGACCCTGCGTAGCTTCCGGTATAAAGCTGGGAATCTACAGATATGCAAATATGGGAGGTTCCGTTTCGGTAAGGGAGCAGGGGCCTCCTGGTGTACAGAACGGGAATGGGTACCTGGGAGAGATTAGAACCGTCATCTCCAATGCCACTAGGACAGTGATGGCGAACCTTTTTGAGACCGAGTGCCCAAATTGCAACCCAAAACCCACTTATTTATCACAAAGTGCCAACCTGGCAATTTAACCGGAAATGCTGAGGTTTTCGTTTAGACAAAAACGGTTGGCTCTCTCTTTCTCTGCCCCACCCGCTCGAGCAGG
The DNA here is from genome assembly GCF_021028975.2 of Sphaerodactylus townsendi. Classification (NCBI taxonomy): domain Eukaryota; kingdom Metazoa; phylum Chordata; class Lepidosauria; order Squamata; family Sphaerodactylidae; genus Sphaerodactylus; species Sphaerodactylus townsendi. The sequence goes on along the minus strand of NC_059430.1, from coordinate 129,659,910 downwards.
GGCCAGCCTGCTCTTGCCTCCAGCAAGTCCTGGGTGCACTGCTCTGTGCCTCTCTAGCACCTCTGCCTCCTCTGCGCTCCCCCACCTCGGGCAGCAACCACCCGGAGCCCAGGCACCAGGCCTGCCAGCCGAGTCATCCCTGCTCACTGCGGTGCACGCACGTTGTGTTCACTGGCCCAGGCCAGCCTAGATGTGTGTTTGGGGGGTGAATTTCCACCCCCCACATGACGAACTCTGTGTGTGTGCCCACAGAAAGGGCTCCGAGTGCCACCTCTGGCACCCGTGCCATAGATTCACCATCACTGCACTAGGAGTATTAGTCAGGCGGAAGTTCAACAGGAGATGCTTCATGAATGTATTTTGGGCAGACGTCTTTCCCAAAGCTGCCAGGCAAAGGGGACTTGCACAAGAGGGGCAGGGGGGCGGAAAGGCAGTCTGAGGGGGGGGCAGGAGAGGCTGCTGCGGTCCTCTGTCCCTGCAGCCGGAGCAGACTTTTCCTTTTGGGCAAAGAGTTCAGGGTCCGACCGTGCAAAACCCTTTCGCTTCTGTTTTGGGCCAGGTGACGAAATGCATCACGGAAATTCTCGCAGACACCCTTTCCAAACCCAGCCCCGTTCCGGTGACCAGCGAATGCATGAAGATCCTTCAGGAGGGTGAGTTTTGGTGTTTTGGTTTGCAGAAGCATTTTCGAGAGGGCAACGCAAGTTCGTGCGCCTTGGGAGGAAGCCGGCAGATCCGTTCCGCTAAGGGCAGCGCTTTTCTCTGATGCAAAGAGACCTGCGCCAGCTCTCTGGGGTCTACAGTAGGGAAGGATCTTTGACGAAACCCGAGGGGCCAGAGGGGCCTGCAGAGGTGTAGCTGGGCAGGAGTGCGCCATGTTTTCTGCCCCCACGACCAGAGGTGGGATCCAGCAGGTTCTCACCAGTTTATTGATTGATTGATTGATTGATTGATTGATTGTATTTGTATACCGCCCTCCCCGAAGGCTCAGGGCGGTTTCCAACAAAATAAAAAGTTAAAACATCATATATATAAATTAATTAAAATACATAAAATATTAGACTAAAGATGGCTTCAGCTATTCTATTCCCCCTTTTATGAACCCACGGGAGGCCAGATGTTTGCTTTTTGTTGCAGTTGTTATCATCCCGGCTGGCCAAATGCCTGGCGGAACAGGTCTGTTTTTACAGGCCCTGCGGAAACTTTGTAAATCCCGCAGGGCCCTGATCTCACCTGGAAGCCTGTTCCACTCAGGTAGGGGCTAGAGCCGTAAGTGCCCTGGCTCCTGTAGAGGCCAGCCGGATCGCCTTTGGGGCCAGGGATCACCAGTAGGTCCGGCTCCGATGAACTGAGGGGCCTAGAAGGGCTGATATAGGGAGAGACGGTCTCTTAGATATGCAGGGCCAAGGCCGCGAATGGCTTTAAAGGTCAAAACCAAAACTTTAAACATGACCCGGTACTCGATCGGCAGCCAGTGCAGTTGGTATAGGACCGGAGTAATCCGGTCCCTTGCTGTTGCTCCGGAAAGGAGTCTGGCTGCCGCATTCTGTACGAGTTTCAGTTTCCGGATCATGGCCAAAGGTAAGTTCCCGAGAGTGGGTTACTAATTATTTGTGTGTGCCGAGAGGGGGTTACTAATTGGGTCCGCTTTTCCGCCTCCACGCCCTCGCCTCCCCGAGAGGCATCCTGCCTTTGAACGTGAAGGTTCCATATAACAATTGCAACTAATAATGTAACTCCATGAACTGGGTTAATCCCTTTCAGGTACTGCAATTCACTGATTCTCAGCCTTTCGTACCTTTTATCTCACCAGTTTCTATCAAAGAACCTGTGTGTTTCACCATTGCTGTGTTCAGATTTGTGAGTTGGGGCATTTTCTATAATGTGATAATGATTTAGAAATGACCGGGTGCAAAAAAAATGTGGTGGAGTGGCTGCCCATGGGGGCGGGGGGGCATCCAACTCAGGTTTTGCCCAGGGCTCAGGTTTGCCTAGGTACGCCTCTGCCCACTTTGCTGAGGCAGGGCTGGCGGGGGAACCTGTTACTAAAATTTTTGGATCCCACCACTGGCCGCGACCCCTTCCCCGTGGCCCCCACTTAGCTTTTCCAGCCAGCAGAAGACACCTTTCTGCCAACTGAAAACTGGCCGGGCTGGTGGGGCGGAGCCAGACCTGGCGGGACGAGGGGGAAGAGGGCGGGGTAAAGGGTGATTTTCGCACCCCCTCCAGGCACGTGCCCAGAGCAATGCGCACACCCCTGTCCCCTTTTAGCTATGCCACTGGGGACTTGAACCCAAACCCTTCTGCGTGCAGCGCAAGGCTTCTCCCCTTCCCTCCGTCTGAGCTACGGCCTCTCGGACTGTTGTGCATTTTGTGCTGTTTGTGTCCTTACATAGCATAAGCATTTTTAATTGTCATTGTGCACGCACAACGAAATTTACAGCAGCATTCCTCGATGCACACCATTTCAGACTCATACCCCATCCTCGCTTTCCCCTTCCTCCACCCATCCCTACACAGCCCCAAACACATCAACACGAAGCCGCGGAGTTCAGCATAGCCACAGCTCTAGAGTAGAAGCTGTCTCTAAGCCTCTTTGTCCCAGTTTTGATAGACCTGTATCATCTGCCGGATGGTCACAGTTCAAAAAGAGAGTGTGCCGGATGAGACGGGTCTCTCAGAATATTTTGGGCTTTCTTTCGGCTTCGGGAATTGTAGAGTTCTTCCAAGGAGGGGAGAGGGCAGCCGATAATCCTCTGGGCAGTAGTGATCACCCTTTGGAGCGCCTTCCTATCCGCCACTGTGCAACTGGAGAACCATACACAGATGCAGTAGGTGAAGACACTCTCTATAGCACAGCGGTAAAAGGACACCAGGAGTTTTCCATCCAGTTGTTGTTTCCTGTTACTGGGGTCTGCCTGCAGGGAATTCAGCCTGGGTGTCTCTTTCAGATGAAAGAGTCTTGGCGATGCTCCACCACCAGCATCTGCTGACCGAGCTGGAAGACCTGGCTCATCAAGGTAAATGGGGCTGGCCTCGGCTAGCTGCCTACCGGCGAGGAGGGGGAGCCGGCTGCTAAAGGCTGAGGATTAACTCTTGGCTGGGGGTCTGGCCGAAGAAGTGGGGTCCCTTGGCTGGCAACGAACTTTCCAGTTCAGTGCTCTGGAAAGGCCCTGTGAGGGACTCGTAACAGCTCTACCATCTCTTTCACTCTCTCTCTCTCTCTCTCTCTCTCTCACTCACTCACTCACTCACTCACTCACTCACTCACTCACTCACACACACACACACTCTCACTCACTCTCACACACACACACATACACACACACACCTGGTCAGCCCTGAAGAGTTCACAGCAACGACTACCTGATGTTTTTAGCTGGAAGAAGAAGAAGAAGAGTTTGGATTTATATCCCCCCTTTCTCTCCTGTAGGAGACTCAAAGGGGCTGACAATCTCCTTGCCCTTCCCCCCTCACAACAAACACCCTGTGAGGGGGGCGGGGCTGAGAGAGCTCCGAGAAGCTGTGACTAGCCCAAGGTCACCCAGCTGGCGTGTGTGGGAGTGCGCAGGCGAATCTGAATTCCCCAGAGAAGCCTCCACAGCTCAGGCGGCAGAGCTGGGAATCAAACCCGGTTCCTCCAGATTAGATGCACGAGCTCTTAACCCCCTATGCCACTGCTGGAGACTTGTCCATGAAATAATGCACACGTTATTTCCTGGTGAGAAAGGCTTCTGAGAGCCAGCGTGGTGCAGTGGTTAAGAGCAGGTGGACTCTAATCTGGGGAACCGGGTTTGATTCCCCCCTCCTCCACGCGAGCAGTGGACTCTGATCTGGTGAACTGGGTTTGTCTCCCTGCTCCTCTACATGAAGCCTGCTGGGTGACCTTGGGCTAGTCACAGACTCTCTCAGCCTCACCCGAGAGAGTCACAAGGTGCCTGTTGTGGGGAGAGGAAGGGAAAGGAGTTTGTGAGCCGCTTTGAGTCTCCTTGCAGGAGAGAAAGGGGGGAATAAATCCGAACTCTTTTTCTCTCACACTTTCTCACACATTCAAAGTCTCTCCCTCTCACACACGTACACGCCTTTGCATCTTGCACGTTTGATCAAAAACCTGTTTGGTTCTGGTTTCAACAGCAAACAGGTTAGCCTGATATTGTGGTTAAAAGTAGTGGAGTCTAATCCAGAGAGCCAGGTTTGATTCCCCACTCCTCCACATGAGTGGTGTACTAGATTTGCTTCCCTGCTCCTGCACATGAAGCCTGCTGTGTTGCCTTGGGCCAGTCCCAGTTCTCTCAGAACTCCACCCCACCTACCTCATCAGTTGTCTGTTATGGGGAGAAGAAGGCAAGGAGTTTATAAGGTGCTTTGAGACTCCTTACGGTTGAGAAAAGTGGGGTATAAATACAAACTCTTATTCTGATACCATTTGTGCATGTAAAGTGCTATCAAGTTACAGCTGACTGATCGCAAGAAACTCGCAGAGACGGTTTGCCGTTGCCTTCCCTCTGTACAGTGATTGAGGCCTTCCTCGACGCCTCCCATTAAAGTACTAGCTAGGACTGACCCTGCTTCGCTTCTGAGGCGTGACGAGATTTGCGTAGCCCGGGCCAGGCGGGGTCAGGGTACACTGATTCTGTGTGTCTCCTTTTTTAGTGGGGAAGAAAAAACTCATCAAGTTTGATCTCACAACGAATCCTTATCAAATGTAGAAGAAGAAGAGGAGGAGTTTGGATTTATATCCCCCCTTTCTCTCCTGCAGGAGACTCAAAGGGGCTGACAATCGCCTTGCCCTTCCCCCCTCACAACAAACACCCTGGGAGGTGGGTGGGGCTGAGAGAGCTCCGAGAAGCTGTGACTAGCCCAAGGTCACCCAGCTGGCGTGTGTGGGAGTGCGCAGGCTAATCTGAATTCCCCAGAGAAGCCTCCGCAGCTCAGGCGGCAGAGCTGGGAGTCAAACCCGGTTCCTCCAGATTAGATACACGAGCTCTTAACCCCCTACGCCACTGCTGCTCCTGATGTAGCATCAGAAAGACTTGGGGTTCCTGAGCCACTGCAGGCAGAGAGCTGCCGGGCAAAACGAAGAGCTGCACTCGTGCCACTCATGACTGCGGCAAACGTTTCCTGCTCTTTTTCCGCAGAGCATTCGACACTTACGTGACGCCCTCTGAACTTGTGTTTTTCCAGCCTTCGTAATCTCACCTGCTAGTGAGGACACAGGGCAAGTGGATTTTAGTCCATGAAAAGGTGGCTAAGAATACCCACTCGGTGGCTTGGGAGCCGCCTGGCGCTCTCTTGGGTCCTGATCCCAGATGCAGCGCCCATCCCACGTTCTAGGAAAGTCAGGAAACTCATTGTCCTTTAAGGGCAAATTCATTCCCTCTTGAAACAGCCACTGCCCAAGGGAATGGTGGGTAAGGAAGCTGTGAGCTGCAGACCTGGTGCCATGGTGGGTATTAAAGGGCCGCCCATCCTCTCCAACACCCCTCTTCTCTGTGCTCTTATTTCGCCAGGATGGCGCTCAGGGAGGAAACCAAACCGGCTGCAGAGAAGGCAGAGTAATATTCCCTACCCACCCACCCCCCCCCCCCCCCGTGGCACCCAGCCAGGAAGAACAGCAAGCTGGCCTCCATGAGGGGGGTGGGTGGGTTTTACTTCCCATCTCCTCAGCCAGCTGGCTCTGTTCCATGAGCTGCAGTTCTTGTTTTGAGGGGAGCAAGAGGGCCTTCTCCTCACTCCAGATACACAAAGGGCAGTCAAGATTCAAAGAATTGGGCAGATATGCTCAGAAGTCAAATGTTATATATATACTAGCGGTACCCGGCCACGCGTTGCTGTGGGTTATTGTGGTGAAATGGGAAAGGAACAGATGCTGACCCTTCCCGCTCCCTCCGCTAGGGTGGGTGGGTCAAATCCAGATGGGCCCCCTCCCTCCCCTCCCTTGCATGCCACCCCTCACTCTCTCCCCTCCCTCACTTCTCTTCCCTTGCATGCCACCCCTCCCTCCCTCCCTCCCCCTCCCTCCCTTCCCTCTCCCTCGTGTGTATGTATGTGTATGTGTTTCACTTCCACTCGAGTTACTGCCTATGTACTGTTTCCACTGCTCCTATCTGGCCATCTGAGTGAACATTGTAAGCTGCATGAACATTCTAAGGGTGACAGTTACACACAGGCAGCTGCATGGCCTTCACCATGGAGCGCCAGGAAAAAGGCATTTTACCTGGGCCAGGTGTGAAATTTCAGGTATGTGAACATCTAAAAACACTCTCACCTGGCTGACTACAGTGGCTGGGAATTTTCAGAGGACTTGGCCCGGCAGTTACTGACAAATACATGGTTAGCTTTATATATATAGCCTTGAAAACCCTCAGAAGGAACTATATAAATATAACTATATATAACTATCTATATCTATATCTATATCTATCTATCTATCTATCTATCTATCTATCTATCTATCTATCTATCTATCTATCTATCTATCTAGTTTAAAATGTTGAAGAGTACAATACTTTCTCTTTATACAGTGCATTGTAGTGGCACTAAAGAATTGATTAACAATAGTACTTTTAGGTGTTGATGATTTTTGATGCCTGATTTGCATGTCTGTAAAAATAGAAAGCAACTGTTTTAATGTTTTGTTGCAATCATGAAAATTGTTGTACCTTAGGGACAATTGAATACACACATTCAATTAAGTATTCAACTTCTCTACAATCCCCTGAGGCATTTAACCACCCAGTCAAAAATAGCATATTTTGACAACAGAGGCATTTTTATTAGTATAACAGACAGAACTATGCTTTTGTATTTGACATTTATTTTATCCACAGCGGATATTCATCTATGCAGGATGTGGTGATGGAAGACAAACTGCAGAGTTTTATTACATGCTTCAAAATGCTGCTTTTCTAGGCCTTATTCTGTATACCTATGGCACTAGTGTTGTGCTATAGGAACCATTTGCAGTTGGATTTTCATTCACAACAGAATTTCTGTGTGGACAATTCAATGAACAATGTGTGGATACAGCTTTTCTTGAACAAAGTATGTTGCGTTCTTGGTGGAATTATTAATTTATAATAGCACTACTCCAGATACTTGTTCTGTTCTACATTATTGTATTCATGCTGATGAGATACTCTTGAATAGAAACAGACCTATTTAGAAAACTGTCATATCTCCTCCATGCCTAAACAACATTCAGCAGCAATTGTTTCCTCTGAGGTACTTGGTAATATATCAGAATAGGTTTAGAGTGTGGAGAGGTAGTGTTGCTGGAGTATATAAAGATTCTGAACCCCTAGCATGGCACCCCATCCAGGACAGTACTGTTTTTAAGGCTGTGTATCTAAAGTTGGGATTTATTTATTTAAAATATTTATTGGAAACCTTTTGACTTGTAGAACTCAAGATGTATTTCAAGCAATTGAGAAAAGGATTGTGATTCTGTTAGTGTACTGACCACGCACTCCCTAACCATCTCCCTTCCTGAGCTGATAGAACTGGTCTCAGGGATGGTGTTAAGAACTCTTAGGCTGGTTGTCCTAGCAAACTCCAGCATTGGTGCTGAGCTGTGTTGTCAGGAAAGTCTCAGGATTTCATGGCCTTCAGAACAACCATGGACCTGCCTCAGGTAATAAATGGTCCTTCATATTATGCAGGTCACACTGTTTTGTTTTTGGGCAAAAAGAATGTGATCACAGAGTAGAGGAATTGACCTTGGACATTGTGATGGATATAGACATATAGAACTGGAAGAAACCTTAAGGGTCACCTTTTCCAAACCCTGCACAATGCAGGAAATTCAAAGTTACCCTCCATTTCCCCAGTGACCCCTGCTCTATGCCCCAAGGAGGGTAAAAAAATCTTCCAGGATCCCTGGACAATCTAGTTTGGAAGAAAATTGGTTCTTTAATAGAAAATTGTGTTGTCCAGGGCCCGCCTGCCCCCAGCCTCCCCCTACCAAGATGGCTGTGGGGAGAAAAGGAAAGGGGCCAAGGGAGGGGATGGTGATCACACACACCCCCAGGCTGGGAGCAGGCAGGTCTTGCTGCACTGACAGCCAACAGCTGCAGCATAGCCCAGAGCATGAATCAGCAGCTGCAGCTCACTGGACCACCCATCTAAGAGGGGCAGCCTGGACCGGCCCCTGGTGGCACTTGTGCGGGGACCGCTCTTGAAAGCCCCAAGGCCACAGCAGGTGCCGCAGGGACAGGCCCTGGGATTGACACATGCATGCTCTGCCATGCCCCACCAATTGCTAAGCAGCCAGGAGGCTGCAGTAGGCCCTGCCCTCTCACTCCAAAGGGTGGATCAACAGGGCAAATGGCTGGTGCCTGGGCAGGGCAGTCTGGGAGCAAGGCCGGGGAGGTGGCATGGGAAGAGAGATAGAAGCTATCAGGGATGGGGGAGGGATATAAGAAGGGGAGGAAGGAGGAAGACGGGAAGAGAGTCAGCAGGGCAATAGTTAGGTTCAGTTTTGGAAGTCAAGGTAGTTGTGGGATTTAAGAAGAACATAAGAACAAGCCTGCTGGATCAGACCAGAGTCCATCTAGTCCAGCTCTCTGCTACTCGCAGTGGCCCACCAGGTGCCTTTGGGAGCTCACATGCAGGAGGTGAAAGCAATGGCCTTCTGCTGCTGCCAGGCGGCCTTCCTGGAAAATTTGGTCTGTTAAGGCATTTGCAATCTCAGATCAAAGAGGACTCAAGATTGGTAGCCATAGATCGACTTCTCCTCCATAAATCTGTTCCGGGCCCCTTTTAAAGCTATCCAGGTGAGAGGCACATCACCACCTCCTCAAGTGAACAGTATATCTCCTAACACCAATCACACGCTGTGTGAAGAAGTGTTTCCTTTTATTAGTCCTAATTCTCTGCCCCCAGCATTTTCTTACAAATTTGATGCCCCTGGTTCGTGTGTATTGTGAGAAAGAGAGAGAAAAATTTATCTCTATCATTCTATACTTTTCTACTCCCATGCATAATTTTATAGACTTCCAATCATATCCCCTCAGACATCTCTCTCCAAACTAAAGAGTCTCCCAAACGCTTTAAAAGTTCCTCATAAGGAAGGTGCTCCAGTCCCTCAATCATCCTCGTTGCTGTCTCATAATCTCTTTTCCATCTCTTCAATATCCTTTTTGAGATGTGGTGACCAGAACTGAACATTAGTAACTCCCTTGGCGCGGTCGCACTCCATGGCTTTATATATAAGGGCATGACAACTTTTGCAAGCCCTTATTATCAATTCCTTTCCTAATGATCCCCAGTCTCCTATGAACCTGACAACCAAGACACCTTAAATCCCTTTCCTGGTCTTTGCATCGATAGCACTGACCCCTTGTAGCATGTGTATATGTGAAGTTTGGATTTTTTGCCCCTATGTGCATCACTTTACATTTTGCTACATTGAACTACATTTGTTCAGAGGAGCTGGATGTGGTATGGGTGCATGGAAATTCAGCCCTATGAGAACTGGTCAAAGGAAAGAGGCAGGTTTAACCGGAAAAGAGGACTACGAACCTACTGTCCTCTTCAAATACCTGCAGGACCATCCTGTGGAAGAGGGCCAGGACTTATTCCCTCTAGCTCCCGAAGGCAAGTTCCAGGAGGGTAGATATTGGCTGACCATGAGGTTCTAAGCACAGCCACCATGGCTGTATTTTCTCTCTTGCAAAATGCAAAGTTCATCGAATTAGGTTCAGGACTGCATGTTTCAGATAGCCTCCAATGGACTCATAGTCCCATCAGCCTCTGTCAGCATGGGCTTACACCTGGGCCATCTCCAATTGGCCATGCTGGCAGGGGCTGATGGGAATTGTAGTCCATGAACACCTGGAGAGCCGCAGGTTGCAGACCCCTGATGTGGTTGATGTGCACCTGCCCACTTGGGAGATACCTTATTTGTTTGCTTCCCCCCCCCCACACTCCACATCGGGGTCTTTTGTTCTGAATCTGTTAACCGGGGCGGGGCTGGGGGGGCGAGGGTAGGCAGCCGTCCAGAATTCCTGGTCTCACCACCTCTCTTCTCCCTCCACCTTCTAGGACCAGGAGCTGGAGAAGCTCGAAGAGATTGAGCGTGACCTTCAAAAGGCTGCTGAGAAGCTGCGGGAGCTGAAGAGAAGTTCCCTTCTTCCGTCAGGTCACCAGCAGGTTTAGGGGAGGAGGAGGAGGAGGAAGAGACGGCTCTCTTCCATTCTCCGTCTGTCCCCTTTGACACATGCAACCTCTCTGTATATACACACTCTCACTGTCTCTCTCTAGCTTGGCTTTCGACTGTTAACTGGGACTCTCCTTTGGCTAAGTATCTCCTCCCCGGCAGCTCCTTGCTGTGGAAACGTGGCTCAGCGACCCGCCTTCTTCCAACTGCGTCTCCAACACGAGCCACAGTCTGGAGGCATCTTAAAGCCCAACAGCATTTTAGCACAGTGGAAGCTTTTGGGGGCTACAGCACACTTCTGCAGGGACTGGGCTTCCGCAAACCAGGGGGATGCAGACCTCCGACGCTTCTCCCAAAAAAGCCTTTCGTTCGTCTTTAATGTGCTGCTGGGCTCCTGTAGGTTTTTTTAGGTGATGGGGTGGAGATGGCTTTAGCCACTGAAGCTGCATTCAGGGTAATGGCTCTTGGAGACAATCTGTTCCCAGGACGCTTCTAGGCCCTGGCTGCCCCTCTGCTGCCCTCACTCACTCCTAGTTCGGCCTCCCCTGATGCCTCCAGGCTCCACCTCCCTAACTGTTCTAGAGAACTCCACCCATGTCACTCATGGACATGGGTGCGCTAGGGGCCTGCCACCTCCTCCCCAACAGACTCTTCCAGCAAAGCTCATCCCTCACTCTCTGGACTTCCTGCTCCCCAAGTCCCACCCCCAGCCTCAGTGCTTATAAAAGAAAGTCTTCGAGGCTGGGACTGCAGGGGGGGAAGGGAGGGGGGAGTCCAGGATGGGGTTGAGGGAGGCCGGGAAGTGGCAGGCAGGAAGTCCTGGCCTGCTCTCTATCGTGACTAGAAGAGTGGCGCCCGGGCCCTTGTCCCTCGGCAGATACGCCACTGACAGCTACCGCTCTAGAATTTCCCCTGAAAACGTTGCCTCTCGGGCTAAAAAGACCCGCTGAGATACTGCAGGATCTCCAGCTGGAAACAGCCTGCTGTTCTGTTTCTTTAAAGAATCGTGAGTTTCAGGCATGGGGGAGAAAAGAGGTTTTGATGCCCAGGGATCCAAACCAACTCCTGATGGAAGTGGGGAAAAGTGAAGGGCGGGAGGAGAGGTAATCTCTCCCCCCCCCCCCAAAAAACCTACCATGATCCAAACTGGGGGTTCATGGGATTTTTATTTTGACTTAAAGTTGATGGGAAGATCCCGTCGCTGGCTCTTCATCTCCTAGGACAGTGGTGGCGAACCTATGGCACGGGTGCCAGAGGTGGCACTCAGAGCCCTCTCTGTGGGTAATGCAGAAACAGAGCTTGCCCCCCCCCCCCATTAATAATACATACATGGCTGGCCTTTGGGCCAGCTGGGCCCAACTACTCCTGTTTCCCCTCTTGAACATGACACATCCCCTGAAAATAAGATGGAGTAGAGGTAGTTTCATGGAGTGTGAAATATGGGTTAAAAATCCTGAAAGCAGAGATCGAAAGTAAAAGTTTCTTTTGTTTAGAAGGCATGTCTGATCTTAACATGAACAGACGACAGAAAAATAAGACATCCCCTGAAAATAAGACATAGCACATCTTTGGGAGCAAAAATTAATATAAGACACTGTCTTATTTTCGGGGAAACACGGTATTAGCATTAAACCTAAGACCTAGTTTTGGGGAAGCAGTGTAGGTAACCCTGTTAAGTGCTGTCAAACCCCACTGATTTTCATGCGAAGAGCTAAAGCGTGATCCTTCACCTGGGAGTAAGCTCGGTTGCTGGCAATGGGGCTTGCTTCTGAGCAAACCCTCCAAGGGTCGTGATTCACCCGTTGGAAGAGTTGCACGGTTGCTTCAAAGCAAAGCCACTGACTATTTATTTATTTATTTATTGTTTCGATTTATAAACCGCCCCATCCCCTGGGGGCTCTTGGTGGACTACCACCAAGCTTACTCCCAAGTAATGCACGCCTCGGAGCCAACCGTTTTTTTCTAAACCAAAACCTCAGTATTCAGGTTAAATTGCCGTGTGGGCACTTTGCGATAAATAAGTGGGTTTTGGGTTGCAATTGGGGCACTTGGTCTCGAAAAGGTTTGCCACCACTGTCCTAGGAACACTCTGGGCTGATAACCAGCCTTGCCTCTGGCCACAGTTTTCCAGGGCCCCATTTCTAACCTCAAGGATTTATGTGGTTCTGTGTAAAGAGCTCTACACTGAAGTTGTTCTCTGCAACATTTAGAAGATTGATGGACCAAGACAGACCTCCAGAAAGTCTCTAGAGGCCAAGTAAATGCATCCCTCCATCGCCACTGGGAGAGTAGGGCATCTTCTTCGCCAAATATGCGCATTGTGGAACATTAATAAACAGGAGGTTCCCACGTGCCTGAAGTAGCTGACTGCAGGAGGCTGCCTGCAGCGTCTCTGTATGAGTAATCTGATCCGGCCAGTCCTCCCTCCAGTCAGGGAGATGGGTGATTCACTCTCTGCACTGGGTGAGACTTGATTGTTTTGTTCAGTCCACAAGGGGCAGTAGGATCACTCTATGGGGGAGGTTGCTTGCTGTCCTTGTATGAGTTTCTGCCCAAGTCTTGCCTTTTTCCATTCAGGAAGGTGCACTCTAGACCAGTGATGGTGAACCTTTTCGAGACCGAGTGCCCAAATTGCAACCCAAGACCCACTTATTTATTGCAAAGTTTTAGTTTAGAAAAAACGGTTGGCTCTGAGGCTTGCGTTAATCAGAAGTTTGGTGGTAGTCGGTGGCTTTGTTTTGAAGCAACCATGCAACTCTTCCAACGGGTGAATCACAACCCTAGGAGGGTTTACTCAGAAGCAAGCCCCATTGCCAGCAACCAAGCTTACTCCCAGGTAAAGGATCACGCTTTAGTTCTTCGCATGAAGATTAGTGGGGTTTAACAGCGTTTAACAGGATTACCTACACTGCTTCCCCAAAACTTGGTCTGCCAGGTTTGGGTATGCTAACTAATCGAGCTCCAGCGTTCCAGGCCAGCTTCTCTTAGGATGTGTGTGTGTGGGGACACTCTTCTGTTTGGCGTGCAGGCTCCACAAAGAGGGTTCTGAGTGCCACCTCTGGCACCAGAGGTTCGCCACCACTGCTCTAGACTGTGACCCATGTGGCTGCAATGATGCTGGAGAATTCCTACTCGTACTAAAAGTGAGATTGAAGGGCTGGGATGTTCTGACTCAAGCCTCCTAGTCTGAATTCCTAAGTGAGGGATTTCAGAAGTTTTAGAAACTGTGCACAATACAAGCACAATACTGCAAACTCCATGGCTAGAAAGGGGTATTGGAAGACACAAATTCTTTCAAATGGAGGTTTTTAAAGTTTTTTTCTTGGGAACAGGTACCCGAAACATTTTTAAAAGCTCTTATTTTACTAAATATTTGGCACACACGCCTTCCCTAAGCTAAAAGCAATCCCCCCTCCAGCCCCTCCCAAACACCCAGCAGTGGCGTAGGAGGTTAAGAGCTCGTGTATCTAATCTGGAGGAACTGGGTTTGATTCCCCGCTCTGCCGCCTGAGCTGTGGAGGCTTATCTGGGGAATTCAGGTTAGCCTGTACACTCCAGATGGGTGACCTTGGGCTTGTCACAGCTTCTAGGAGCTCTCTCAGCCCCACCTACCTCACAGGGTGTTTGTTGTGAGGGGGGAAGGGCAAGGAGATTGTCAGCCCCTTTGAGTCTCCTGCAGGAGAGAAAGGGGGGATATAAATCCAAACTCTTCTTCTTCTTCCCTGCCCCCACCTGACTGCCGACTGTTCACATTAAAACTTTGTCCGTTTCCTCCGTCAATGGGTTCCATGGGCATTGGTGCAAAGTGAGCTCCCCACCCCCCAGCTGCTTTTGTGATTGGGAGTGGAGGGGCACGTGTCTGTTTGGGGGACGGGTGTGCGTGTGTGTGTGTGTGTTGTTTCTGATTTCTACAACTGGGAAGGGATTTGCTTTGCTTGCTGGTGTGTAGCCCACTTAATAAAGTGAAGTCTAAACCAAATGATTTGACAAGCGGGCCTCTGCATCTGGAGCTATTGAGGGACGCGGCACCATCTTTAAACATCCCTTTCCAAGTCACCACTTTTTGATTCGTTCTTCGATGCATATACGATATACTCATGTGGTCTTGAGCATAGAGGGTGATCTCCGCTTCCAGGGTTTGGGGAAGAGAAAAAATTAAAAAGCGAGCTCAGTTGTACGGGTGGAGCTGGAGGAGACGATTCAGTCTGGACCCAGCTGATGGTGGCCACGGGCATTTTTGCCCACTGGGCTGTTGGTTCTGCAGTGCCAGTGGTCTAGGAAGAACTTCCACGATACGTAAAAGGCCACCCACCCCAGCGCTGTCCTGTTCCAAGAGGTCTGTGGTGCCTCCTGAACGCTGAAGGAGGAGCGGAATTTCCAACAGACCCAGGGAGTGGCTGCGGCCAATCCTTCCCACAAGTTAGACCCAGTGGTGGGATCCAAAAATTTTGGCAACAGGTTCCCATGGTGGTGGGATTCAAACTGTGGCCAATGGGGCTGGGCGGGGCACGACGGGGGCGTGGCCGGGCATTCCGGGGGTGGGGCTGTGGCAAGGACGCAGCCGCTGCGCCGGTCCTTGGGCGGGAAACGAATGCACGCAGGCGCAGGCTGCCACACACGCCGGTGCACCTCCTGCTAGACTGCTTCAAGTTCTGGGCGCTACTGCTGAGAGGAGGGGCGTAACTGAGGCAAAAATCACGTGGCAAAATCACCAATTAGTAACCCCCTCTCGGCACACACGAATAATTAGTAACCTACTCTCGGGAACCTGTGAGAACCGGCCGGATCCCACCTCTGGTTAGACCTCATCAGTTTTTCCATCCAGGTGCCCACACTGATACAGGTTGCAGCACCCAAGCCCTCCCTGCACACCATCTTATCCTACGGTGGCATCCTCTCAAAACAGGGAGTCCAGTTGGCGCCTGACCCTCCCCCTCCGGACATACAGGAGAAATGCTAAAATACCGGATTTGTTTGCTCCGCTGTGTCAAGCGAAGTCATGACGACTGCCCAGAGCAGACTGTAAACTCGACTTCTCCTGGGCCACTTTCCTCTTCCTTGCCCTGGGCTGGTTCCTTCAAAGGCAAATGTGGGTTTGCGCTCAAGAGGTGACCCTGCCAAAGAGCTGCATCGAACCATAGCTGGGTGGTGGCCATGTTGCTAGGATACAGGTGTGTGTGCACACATGTTGCATTCGGTTATGTTCTTACATCAAGGCCCCAACTACTCTTGGCTTTTATCTCGAGACCAAGCCTCTTGGATCAGCCCAGCCCAGCCCCCTATGATAGTCAAATAGAAACTTGGAATTCTATGATAGTCTCATAGATATCTGGATAGACACACACACACACCTGGGAAGCTAATCCCTCCATGGGTTGCATCTCCCCCCTTCCGCCACAGCTGGTACATGGAGGTTCTGTTCCAACATCTAACCTTGCTGGATAAGTCTTGATCCTTTGTTAAAGCCCCATAAACTTCAGAAGGGGATTAGATGTCCCTGAACCACAATATCCAGAAAGGGGCTAGGTCGGGGTCTGCAACCTGCGGCTCTCCAGATGTTCATGGACTACAACTCCCATCAGCCAATTGGCCATGCTGGCAGGGGCTGATGGGAATTGTAGTCCATGAACATCTGGAGAGCCGCAGGTTGCAGACCCCTGCTATATTAAGAGACATGTTTAGCTATAATGAAGGCCCAGCAAGCCCAGCGCAACTTATTCCCATGTAAATACTGTGCTCTCTCCTTCCTATCCTTGCTCACAAATACCTGCTGCAGTTCTTGGTGGGTCCACTCAGGAAGCTCTTCAGTCTATGAAGAAATAACCAGTGTATTGTCGAAGGCTTTCACGGCCGGAATCACTGGGGTGCTGTGTGAAGATGCCAGCCACAGATGCAGGCGAAACGTCAGGAGAGAATGCTGCTAGAACACGGCCAGACAGCCCAGAAACCACACAGCGCCCCAATAACCAGTGTACTTTCTGCCAAGCAGTTAGCAAGGAGGGGCACTGAGGGCCAGCTCTGTCCCCGAGGGCCCCTCTCGGCGCCCTTAGGCTGGGGGACACGGTGTTCAGTCGCACGTGACTGGCTGACTTTTGATGGTTGATCACAACAAAAATGAGGAGTTTCAGAGTATCTATTAAAAAAATCCAAATGTAACCAGGCTGGCATGTTCTTCATGATCAGATCAATAGAAAGTTCTCCCCAAATTTTGATATTATACCGCACAATGACTCAGCAATGAAGATACTTTAGAGAGGTGTGGCTCTTGTTATAGATTTTTCATGTTTTTTTATGGAGACCAGAAATAAGTATAAAAGCAGCACAATACAGAATTGACGTAAATATTAATGGTGTCCATAACATAGTTATAGTAATACTATTTTTAAAAACTGATTTTAATATATTTATATGACATCTATAACAGCATGCGTAAAGCTGCCATTAATTATTGTGCAAGACGACAAGACAGGAAGATGCAGACAACAAATGGAAAAGTGAGCACGATCAGAAAGTGCTCTGTCCAAAATATTATTCTCTCTAGGGCCTGAGGATTGCTTACTTAGAAATACAAACCAGTAAAGTCAGTAAGACTGGCTTCCTAGCAGCCATGCATGGGACTGAGCAGATCAACATCTGTGAATCGAGTCTTGAATATCTTATAATGTGGAGCTTTTGTGCCAATTGGCACAATAAAAAAGGGTGTGTACAGAAGGTATAACCAGAGGTGGGATCCAGCAGGTTCTCACCAGTTCCTGAGAGTGGGTTACTAATAATTTGTGTGTGCCGAGAGGGGGTTACTAATTGGGTCCGCTTTTCCATCTCCACAGCCTCGCCTCCCCGAGAGGCATCCTGCCTTTGAACGTGAAGGTTCCATATAGCAATTGCGACTAATAATGTAACTCCCTGAACTGGGTTAATCCCTTTCAGGTACTGCAATTCATTGATTCTCAGCCTCTCGTACCTTTTATCTCACCAGTCTCTATCAAAGAACCTGTGAGTTTCACCATTGCTGTGGTCAGATTTGTGAGTTGGGGCATTTTCTATAATCGATGATGAGATGATTTGGCAGTTAAAATGACCTGGTGCAAAAAAAATTCTTGGGGAATTAGGTCCGGTGGTGGCTGCCCATGTGGGGGGGGGGGGGCATCCCAACGCTGTGGCTCTTTGTCCAGGGCTCAGGTTTGCCTAGGTAGGCCTCTGCCCCCTTTGCTGAGGGGGGCTGGCGAGGGAACCTGTTACTAAAATGTTTGGATCCCACCACTGGGTATAACCTATGTGATACTAACATTAATGCAAATCCACTACAACAGCAGCAGCATGCAGATTGATACCCTACCTTTCTCTCCTGTATGGAATCTCAAAATGGTTTAGTCATCCTACAACAGACACATTGTGAGGTCAGTGGGGCTGAGAATGGCCCAAAGTCACCCAGCAGGGTTCACGTGGGGGGGGGGGGAGGAGGGGGGACAAATCCAGTTCACCAGCTAAGAGTCTGCCACTCAGGTGGAGGAGTGGGAATCAAACCCGGTTCTTCAGATCGGAGTCCACAGCTCTCAACCACCACGCCAAGCAGCACAAGTGTAGCCACAGCGTGATCCAGTGTCTGTATCTGAAGATGTCATGATTACATTACAGTAGGGTGGTAAAATTTACGATCAGAGTAAGTAATCCTCTGTATTATCATATTCTTTATTACAGTCGCAGAGCAGTTAGTAAATATATGTAATGAAAAAAAGGTGCATTGTAATGATCTGGGCACTCAGTTTGAAAGGCAAGCGAGCTGGCGGACAGCCTTGACTGACTGATCGATTCTGAATGAGGAAACTCTGCATTCAAGCTTACCGAAAAGCTGGACTATATAAACAACAAATCACTGCGCGTTGCACAATAACACCACATTGGTGTAATTGATGAATTGATGAAAAATTAACACAGGTCGTCTCTGTAAGGCACAGGTGTCAAACTCACGGCCCTCCAGATGTTATGGACTACAGTTCCCATCATCCCCTGCCAGCATGATGCTGGCAGGGGATGATGGGATCTGTAGTCCATAACATCTGGAGGGCCACGAGTTTGACACCTATGCTCTAAGGAATACATCTTGTATAGGATTGTTATAAAAACATGAACCAGCGTCACACTTCTATAAAGTATCTTTATTGTTGGAGCATTAAGTATTGTATATTAAAATCGTTGGGAGGATTTTATATTGATTTGAGCATTGAGAACAGGTTAGCCGACTTTTAATGGTTGACAAGGTCTCTGGTCTGCCATGCCCACCTCTAAACATCTCCCCACCCCCGCCCCCCGCCCCCGGGTATAACCAAAAGTGCTGATCACGGCGTTAGCCTGTTTTCTGCCCCTACAGCTGGACTTTTTTGGAGCCTCCTGAATTCCTGCTCCACTCCAAGCCTACATGCCTGCCTCAAAGCATAAAATCAATAGTGCTGATACAATAATGTAAGGTGCTGGCATTGCCAGAAATCCACAGCTTTTAATCTAATCCAATCTGAGACCTACATCATATACAACCAACATGTGGAGGCAGAGCAGGGGGTGGGGGAGGGGGAGAGGAGGAGACGGAACCGAATCACAGACATCATCAAACCAACAGGACACTTGGGAGCATCCAAACGCCAAAAGAGGGACGACGCTGGGGAGGAATTCAAGAGCCCAAATGCGACGTGGTCCGGTTCCCTCTTCTCTGCTGAAGTTACCGATGGAAAGTTTTTAACGAGGACCTCCACAGCACACAGGTGAGCCCCAGAGCCTGCCAAGGGCGGCCGGCAGCTCCCGTCAGTATCCGCCCAGCAGTGGGCAGGGGCTGAGCGCAGCGCCTTGCTGGGACGAACGGGGCTGTCAGTCCACGGGGCCTTCAAGGATGCTCAGAGCCTCCCTCCTTCCCTTCTGCATCTCACTGAGTTCTTCCTCTCCCAGCACAAGGACCGTCCTGCTGCCAGATGATCGTGGGAGACTCAAAAAGGCGCCCAGTTCCGTCCCTTTCACATGATGGCCCAGCATCCTCCTTGCCGGCTTTGCGTGTGCAGAATTCAGAGACACCGTCATTCTCTGGGGGTGGGGAGCGGACAGCTTGGCAGAGCCCATTGAGAAAGCAACACACAGTGTCCGGAGCCCTGTGGCTTCGCATTAATGAGACAGAGAAGGTGGAGGTGCCAAACTGGCTATTAACTGAATGTTGAGAAAGCCCCCCCAGGTGGCAAAAGGATGTTCAGCTGCCCCGTTCTCCTGCAGTCTACGAAGTCAAGGCCTAGGAAGGGGGGGTGGGGTGGCATTGCCCGCCACTAATTCATGAACAACAAAGATCGAAGCTGACTTTTGGGGACTCTTAGGAGGTGCTGCAGGGTTTGGAGACTCTCTGCTTTATGCTGCCAATTTTCCAGCTTCCAGGGGCTGACACCCCCTTTGTGAGTTCCCAGGAAGAAATAAAATACCCTTATGAGTTCCCAGGAAGAAATAAAATACCCTTATGAGTTCCCAGGAAGAAATAAAATACCCTTTGAGTTCCCAGGAAGAAATAAAATACCCTTTGAGTTCCCAGGAAGAAATAAAATAAAGAAATAAAAGCAACAGGAAGGAGACGTGACCTCTCTGGGCCACGCTTTCAGTTCTCTTTAGAAATTGTGGTGGGCGGTGGGAGATGAAGAGGCAGGGGAAACCACATCTGTTTGATGTCTGGAGCCCCCTGTGGTTCGAAGGAAATGGAAGCCCTGTCACCAAATCCAACATGGCACCCAAACGACTGAATTGGGCCCAGCGCCTGCCCATCCCTGGAGGGTTCGTAGCCCTCAGGTGGCTGTTTTACTTGTCAGCATCCAAAGGATGAACTCAGTTCATCAAGCAGAAAGGAACCCCACTCAAACCAGCCCATGTTCCACATGGTCACCCACAAAGAGGCCCTCGTGGGTTACTGACAGTGAGGATAGGAGGATATCCCGTAGTTGTGAATGAACCAAAGATAGACACACAACACAACCCTGACCTTCCCAAGCCACACGAATGTGGGAAGGAGGAACAAGGAGGAACTCCACTACTGAAAGGGAACAGATCAGGGGTGGGGGATATTAGCGTGGACTGCAAGGAAGGAAGGTGGAGAGTGACTTGAGGCTGGACTTAGAAGGAAATAGAACAGGGGTCTGCAACCTGCGGCTCTCCAGATGTTCATGGACTACAAATCCCATCAGCCCCTGTCAGCTGGGAGGGGGCAGGGGCTGATGGGAATTGTAGTCCATGAACATCTAGAGAGCCGCAGGTTGCAGACCCCTGAAATAGAAGGACCAGGGATCTGTGCATCCACACAGCTGGCAACAGCCCCCTTTCCCACCACAGTTGCTTTTGAGCACAATGGGCACAGCAGGGATTTGTTTTGAAGAAGGACAAAAAATGCCCCCTCTTCCATCAGCTGTGGCAGAGAGGCATCTCCGCCCCCTGTCCAGAGGCCCTCGTCAGGCCAAGCAGAGGGGGGCCCCAGGTCGCTATCTGCCACCCACCCACCCCCGTCCACCCCGCTGCTTTGAGCTCTCTTGTTCCCAGTCCAATCTTGAAAGGGGGAGGGGGGTTTCTAGCAAGCCTTGAAAGTATCAACACAGGAAAGAAGCGATTCAAACAGCAGGGTCTGGCCTGCAAAGATCGGAAGCAATCGCATCGGGGAAAGAGAGATTGTGACCCCTGCAGCGTCCGCACCACAAGGGCGATCACACCTTTTGCCGGGCCACAAACTCACAGTGAAGTTCTTGCGGATAAAACCCAGTGGGGCAAAAAAACCAGACACTGGGCTTGGAACTGGCTCCCGCCTCCAGCTTCTGCTTTGATCCCAGCAGGGGGCAAGACACGACTTGGATTCTTCCGGCTTCTCAAGAGGATGGAAAGCGAGAGGACGGGAAATAGATGCTTGCTGGGAATTTATCAAAAACACAAAGGCAGTGATAGTGGCCCTCCCCCGCCCTGACAGTTTTTGGACAGCAACTAACAGAAATCCTTTAAAACGACAAGAACAAAAAAAAATGAGTGAGAAATCCAGTCGGAAATGCGGTTCATGGGAACTGCTCCCCAGCGTAGCTCCCCCCTCCCGCCCCCTATAAATAAGTCGCAGCTAGCTCACAGTGAAGATACAATTGCTACAGAAATCACAGCTGGCCGTCGCGGATTGAATGCTGCGTTGTGGAATGGATCGCGCTGCAGGTGACGAAGATGCTCTCTCTGACGGCCTTCTAACGCCCACTGTTGATAATGATGTCGTCGTATTCCTCCTGGGAAAGCAAAAGATGCTTTCAGGATTTGGAGATGGGGGGGACGGGGACGGGACAGAGACGGGAAGGTTAAAGTAAACCCTTCCCCCGCCGTTTCAACTGCTACACCCCACCACAACCCGCTCGCTCAACTCTTGTGGCCAATCATGAGCAATAAGCAAAGCCAGAAAAGCAACTTCGCAACGGCAGATTTATCTCAGAAGGCCGGGCTCGGTACAGGAAACAAATCCCAGAAATCTCCGCTTTCATTTAAAATTTTTTTAAACAGAACAAATGTCTAACTTTCATGTTTGGAGGGCTGAATGGAGTTTCCAGTAGTGATTGTGGGGGAGGGGACTCGGTTTCCTGCAGAACTTCCCTTTGGTGACAACCGCATGCTGATACACTAATCCATGCCAACAGTAATTATGCCAAATGTCAGATATCCTGCATGCTTGCATAATGTACTTAATTCACACCCTGATTAAAACACTTAGAACCTGTGTGTACAATTTGCTTCGTAACTATTTATCCCAGCAGCCCTGGAAGGCAGGCCAATAACATCTGCCGTATGAAGGATGAAAGCAGAGAGAGAACAGGTTTGCTGAGATGAGCTCTGAACCCACAACCTCCCGAATTGCAGCTCAGCCTTATCAGCTGAACGAAGGTTGTACATTTTCATCTTTTAGTGGTGGAAAATGTCTCATTTTGTTAGTCTTTTTAAAACCCTGCTTATGCGGTCCTTAATTGTTTTAATCAAAACAGCTGATTTGCATGTATTTCAAATTAAAGATCCATAAAAATAGTTCAGTTATTTATTTATTTTATTGCATTTATATCCCGCCCTATTCCTGTAAGGCTCAGGGCGACATCAAGAACAGGCAACTATGGCTGCAAGCCAACTACCCTGCCTTTTGAAGTATAAAAATGAATATGCATCTTGTCGCTTCAAAGAGAAAGCATAGTTTTGGTCCTGAACAACTAGGGCCCACTGGGTCAGATGCATATTGTGGGTTCTCATTAGCGACATTTTATATAAGAAATTATGAAGAATGTAAATAAGAGGCGGCCCCATCAAAAGATCCAGAAATGCAGGAAGTGCCAAGAGGAACGTCATGGTGTGGGACTCAAATGTAATCTTGCCCCGCCCTTCCTGTGCCTTGCGAGCTCTCGGCCGGGTTTACAATTTTCCCTGCAACGATTCCTGCAGTTACCTGATGAAGTGGACACTAAATCCATGACAGTGTAGGGCAGTGATGGCGAACCTTTTTGAGATCGAGTGCCCAAATTGCAAGCCAAACCTTGATCTCAAAAAGGTTTATCGCAAAGTGCCAACCCAGCAATTTAACCTGAATGCTGAGGTTTTAGTTTAGAAAAAAACAGTTGGCTCCCTCTTCCTCCACCCCACCTGCTCGAGCAGGGGCCAGCCTGCTTTAGCCTCCAGCAAGTCCCGCACGCATTGCTCTGTGCCTCTCAAGCATCTCTGCCTCCTCTGCACCACCCGCCCCCCTCAGGCAGCAACCACCCGGAGCACAGGCACCAGGCCCGCCAGCCAAGTCCTCCCTGCTCACCACAGTGCGTGCACGTCGTGCTCAGTTGCCCAGGCCAGCCTAGATATGTGTGTGTGTGTGTGTGGGGGGGGGGGGGTTGATTTTCCGCACCCACATAACGAACTCTGTGTGCCCATAGAGAAGGCTCCTAGTGCCACCTCTAGCACCCGTGCCATAGGTTCGCCATCACTGGTGTAGGGGCTACAATAAAACCCCGCCAGATGTTAAAAGCACTATGAGACTCCAGCTTATTTCTGGTGCAACAGACTAATGGGGCCGTCCCTCTGGAATCATTTCAGTGTGCAGCAATTTGTGGGCACAGAATATGCTTTCCTACCACATAAAGACGGAGCTGGAAGAGAGGTGAGCCATGACACAAATTTAACTCTCGTGTAGCTACGTGAGAATCCACAATCACAAGATATGCACAGCTCTGACACCGTTAGGGCTCTGTGTACCCTGCAATCCCTCAAGCGAAGAAAAAGCACAGAATTAAGAATCTCAGGTTTCTATTTCATTTTTTAAAAGACAACCTTCTAGCCCAGGGGTGGGCAATTATTTTTTCCATGGGGCCGCATAAGAAACAGAAAATATTGTGGAGGGCCGGGCCAAAAGGCAGGGGGGCGAGGCGCTTTTGAAAGCCCCGCAGAAGCTGGCAGCCAAGGCAACCGGCTCCTGCGGGGCTTTCAAAGGCGCCTCGCTCCCCAGCACAGCAGGGGGGCCAGTCAGGGTCATCCGGTGGGCCGGATGTGGCCCGCGGGCCGTATAATGCCCAGGTCTGTTCTAGCCATTACGGCTTTCAAAAATACAATTCCACTTCTCTGCAAACGCAGAAAAGTCATGCAAATGTTCACAATTTATGCAGACTGCTGTTGTGGTTGCCAAATCTCAACACGTTTTTCGATTTAGGGCACGCAGCCCTGCAGAGACCATGCACGGGGCTCAGGGGCTCAATCACCTCACTGTTACTTTCCAGGCTCTCGTCCGATTCCCAGTCAGGCTCCTCGGACCCAAACTCTCGCAACAGCTGTGGGATTTTTTGGTCGGGCCGGTGCACAGCGCTGTACATGGGAGTGTAGCCAACGTACATGCGGGCCTCCGGGTCAGCTCCAGCCCGCAGCAGGTACTCTACCACCTGTGGATTCTGCGACTCCACTGCCAGGTGAAGGGGACTCCGGCCACAGCTCAGCTCCTGCCGGCAACAGAGGTGGCAAATAAGAAGCAGAAAGACACGTCCTGGTGACTCCAAAACTGAACACGCTACCAAGACCACTGGAAGCACTTAAAGATGGAACTACAAAGAAGTGGAGTGAACAGGCAGGTATGGAGTCCTGCCATTAGACCAGGGGTCCCCAAACTACGGCCCGGGGGCCAAATGTGGCCCCCTGAAGGCATTTATCCGGCCCGCCAGGCATGGCGGCGATGGCTCCATTCATGTGCAGTGGGGGCTCAAGGGAGAGGAGGAACCAGCCCCAACGGCTGTTGATTGCAATTACATGATGGCACCCCCAAATCTCCATGAATTTTCTGACCCAGAGTTGGAAACCTTACATCAGTGGCAACTCCTGCTCCCGCCAAATTTTCCTCCTCCTCGGCTACCTTCCATGTAAGCTGTTGCTCTCAGGCTTTCTGTTCCGCATCTCCTCCCATTGGCATCAGCCAGGTTAGTGAATCGCTCGCTGGCTGTTAGGAGGAGGAAAAGAACCCGGTGGAAAGATAACCTAATCCTGGGTTAGATGGAATGCCTCATTGGGTAAGTTCTGCTTTTTTTTTTTTTTTTTACAGGGGAAGGTATTCCACAGCCTCCCCAACAATATTTGGAGCCCACCCTGTACTTGACATACTTTGGTCACTGTTCTAAAAATAAACCATGACAGAAAGGCTGAAAGGTGAAATCAAACATTTTACAATCATTTGTGCATAGGAATTTGTTCATAGTTTTTTTTAGTCCAGCCCTCCAACAGTCTGAGGGACAGTGAACTGGCCCCGTTTAAAAAGTTTGGGGACCCCTGCATTAGACGCACATCTTATGTTCTTATGGGACCCTGGATGTATGATGCAACCCAACAGGATCACATAAGAAGAAGAAGAAGAGTTTGGATTTTTATCCCCCCTTTCTCTCCTGCAGGAGACTCAAAGGGGCTGACAATCTCCTTGCCCTTCCCCCCTCACAACAAACACCCTGTGAGGTGGGTGGGGCTGAGAGAGCTCCGAGAAGCTGTGACTAGCCCAAGGTCACCCAGCTGGCGTGTGTGGGAGTGTACAGGCTAATCTGAATTCCCCAGATAAGCCTCCACAGCTCAGGCGGCAGAGCTGGGAATCAAACCCGGTTCCTCCAGATTAGACACATGAGCTCTTAACCTCCTACGCCACTGCTGCTCCATCTTCCTGTGAAAAAGGATACACTTCAAGCCCTTTTTGTTGCACCGACATGCTTGAAAGGGTGTGGGAAAGGTCTGCAAAAGAACTCAGAAGCCAGAGGGGTGGCTGAGTAACGTTCCAACTGGATGAAGAGGGAGGGGCTTCAATGAATTTCAGTAAATTACATCAAGTAAAAGAAGTGTAAGCTAACTTAATTTGCACAACAGGACAGGGCACATATTTTATGCTGGTACAGAGTGTCCCATTCCTGTTGATTTAGACTGTTTCACGCTATGTAACTTGCCTTGCGTCTCAGTGAGAAAGGTGGCTCACGTATGACGTAAATGAAATAATTGGGAACTGCTTTCTCGTGGGACTATCCAATGGTCAGCGAGAGCACCACGCATGGTCACTAACCGGTTTGTTGAGATCAGCTCCTCCTGCGATCAAGAGACTGACCATTTCCAAATCTTTCCGCAAGACGGCAACATGGAGGGGTGTGTAACCTAGGGACAGAAAGAGTGGGTAATTCTGCAAAGGCAAAGTACAGATTCCATACCACAGTGCAAGAGAATCAATACAATTTACATCATCCAGGTCATACAATTTTTATCTTTATTCTTCATAGATATGGCCACCTTTATATAGAAAGAGATAGATAAGTACACCCACACACATGTATGTGGGGATATAAAAAATCGCCGTGCTTACAAATGGGAGTATTACTATTTTCTGTTCTTGCCTTCCAGAATAAGTCTGTCAGATGTGTTTCTCCCTGTACACTTTGAACCACTGGGCAAGTCCATTTTTTTTCTGAGAAGAAAGGACGAAGAAACATATACGGGTCCTTTTCTCATACCCATGAGGAGTAGAAACTATTGCAAAATTTCTCCCAAGTAGCTAAACCTGGCAAGATGGACGATCTTTCAAAAAAGAAGTAAGGTTCATATGAGGTGTCCCCCACACAATGCAAAAGGTGCCAGAGAAAACGATACCATCGTAATTGGTGCAGTCTAGCTGGACCCTGAAGCCGTTCCCATGGCAGGGCCTCTGTGACACAGGAGGGGCCAGAAGGCGCTGCGCACATTCCCGCCGCCCTTCGCGACACGCCAAGTGCAGAGCTGTGTGTCCGCTCTTTTCCTGCAGGGACAGTCCTGCTCCAGCAGACACTAATTTGCCAACAAAATCCGACGCATCGAGGATGACTGCGATATGGAGCGCTGTCTGGAGGGGAAGAAAAGGAAGAACCTGAGCTCAGTGCCCCGGGGAAAGGGCAGGGGGCAGCAAGGAATCCAGAAGGGCCCGAGGTCTGGGGGGAAGAATTAGGACTAATAAAAGGAAACACTTCTTCACGCAACGTGTGATTGGTGTTTGGAATATGCTGCCACAGGAGGTGGTGATGGCCACTCACCTGGATAGCTTTAAAAGGGGCTTGGACAGATTTATGGAGAAGTCGATCTATGGCTACCAATCTTGATCTGAGATTGCAAATGCCTTAACAGTCCAGGTGCTCGGGAGCAACAGCCACAGAAGGCCATTGCGTTCACATCCTGCATGTGAGCTCCCAAAGGCACCTGGTGGGCCACTGCGAGTAGCAGAGAGCTGGACTAGATGGACTCTGATCTGATCCAGCTGGCTTGTTCTTATGTTCTTATGTCTGGGATTCCTGCATTTTAGATCTGGTGGAATGAAGCACATCTGAGATTCTTCCCCCACCCAGCTCCACCCCAAGAGGCCAGCTGCTCCAATTCTGCAGCTCGAGCACAGGTCCCCAGGAAAAACAGTGACTCTACAGAGCAAAACTACACTTCCTCTCAATCCCACCTGTCCAAGGTCATTCTGAATATCCAGGTAATCTGTCCCTTCAGTGTACTGCAAGATGGAGTCCAGAAAGGCCTCGTGTTCATGGATGACAGCAAGGTGGAGAGCTCTAAGGGCAAAGGAGAACAACAGATAACCTTTAAGAAAAAAGTACAACCCCCCCCCCCCCCCCCCACTGGGCAAAACGGAGGGGAACTAAGAAAGATGCACCAGGAGGGGTTTTTCCCAGCAGCTGAATGGAGCACTTCTCAAATACAGGGTCTGCTTCGCTGCTGAACAGAGTCATGCCACAAGCCGGATCTACTTTTGTTTACTCAGGTATAAAACCCAATACATTCAAAGGAGGTCAGTCCCAAGTGAATGCCAGCAGGGGCACGATCCCTCCCACCTCTGGGAACTCTTCTGCAGCTCATGTGCAGAAGTTTGATGTCGTTTGATGTCGATACAGGAAATTCTCTTAATGGATCATTTCCATTCAAAAAGCATATACCAGATGGAAACTTGTCAATGTTTAAGCGGGAAAATTGTTCAGCTACTTGTAGTGGCTGTCAGCACCAGCAGCCACTACTGGCACAACTGTCCTACTACGTCAGTGATGGTGAACCTTTTTGAGACCGAGTGCCCAAATTGCAACCCAAAACCAACTATTTATTGCAAAGTGCCAACATGGCAATTTAACCTGAATACTGAGGTTTTAGTTTGGAAAAACCAGTTGGCTCTGAGCCGTGCGTTACTCGGGAGTCAGCTTGTTGATGGTAGTTGGTAGCTTTGAAGCCCCTGTGCAACTCTTCCAACAGATGAATCACAACCCTAGGAGGGTTTACTCAAAAGCAAGCCCCATAGCCAGCAACTGAGCTTACTCCCAGATAAAGGATTACGCTTTAGTTCTTCGCCTGAAAATCAGTGGGGTTTAACAGCGCTTAACATGGTTACCTACACTGCTTCCCCAAAACTAGGTCTTAGGTTTAATGCTAATAATTGAGCCCAGTGGCCCAGGCCAGCCTAGATGGGGGGGGGGGGGGGCACTCTGCGTGTGCCCACAGAGAGGGCTCTGAGTGCCACTTCTGGCACTCATGCCATAGGTTCGCCACCACTGTACTACGTTAAGCGCAAGCCACGTGAACTGACCGAGAAAGTACCCTGCGCAGTTTGCCACACAAAGGACTCACCCAAGGAAGGGCAAATGCTCCTCGTTTCACGCAAGTTGTGCCCCCTCACGCATTTAGGGAGAATTTCTTGTCCACTCTCTTTCTGACCTCATTCCAGCAGCTGCTACAGGGACACGATTGTCTTGCCATGTTAGGAGCAAGCCACGTGAACTGACCAAGAAAGTATTTGCCACACGAGGGCTCATCCAAGGGGGGGCTTGGGGACTAGATCTCGCTCAGTTTCTTTCTGACCCCATTCCAGCAGCCATGCGGTCGTCCTGCCATGTGAACCGACTGGGGAAGTTTGCCACACAAGCTGCCCACGCCCCTCATCCCACGCAAGCCCACACGTGGCAAGCTGCACACCCACGTTCGTCCAGGCACAGGTGTCAAACTCGCGGCCCTCCAGATGCTATGGACCACAGTTCCCATCGTCCCCTGCCAACATGATGCTATGGACTACATGATGCTATGGACTACAGCATAGATGTCAAACTTGCGGCCCTCCAGATGTTATGGACTACAGTTCCCATCATCCCCCTGCCATCTGGAGGGCAGCAAGTTTGACACCTGTGGACTACAGCATGAAGTTATGGACTACAGCTCCCATCATCCCCATGCCAGCATGATGCTGGCAGGGTATGATGGGAACTGCAGTCCATAACATCTGGAGGGCCACAAGTTTGACACCTATGCGTGTAGTCCATAGCATCATGCTGGCAGGGGATGATGGGAACTGTAGTCCATAACATCTGGAGGGCCCCAAGTTTGACACCTGTGGACTACAACATGAAGTTATGGACTACAGCTCCCATCATCCCCTGCCAGCATGATGCTAGCAGGGGATGATGGGAACTGCAGTCCATACCATCTGGAGGGCCGCAAGTCTGACACCTGTGGGCTACAGCATGAAGTTATGGACTACAGC
This sequence comes from Sphaerodactylus townsendi, assembly GCF_021028975.2. Classification (NCBI taxonomy): domain Eukaryota; kingdom Metazoa; phylum Chordata; class Lepidosauria; order Squamata; family Sphaerodactylidae; genus Sphaerodactylus; species Sphaerodactylus townsendi. Next base: position 129,630,697 of record NC_059430.1, on the reverse strand, counting down.
TCCCATCATCCCCTGCCAGCATGATGCTGGCAGGGGATGATGGGAACTGCAGTCCATAACATCTGGAGGGCCGCAAGTCTGACACCTGTGGGCTACAGCATGAAGTTATGGACTACAGCTCCCATCATCTGGCAGGGGATGATGGGAACTGTAGTCCATAACATGTGGAGGGGCGCGAGTTTTGACACCTGTGGGACTCCGGTTTCTTTCTGCCCCAGTTCCCAGTCATCCCCCCCCCCCAACGCCCCCAGGACCTCCTCCAGCCTGCCGGGCTACGTACGTGTCGCCGTCCTCGGTCACGAAGCCCAGGACGTGGTGCAGCCAGGCCTCGGGGGCCACGGCGGCGCCCTCGCCCTCCAGCCGCACGGCGCCCACGCCCTCCGCCAGGCCCCCCACGTCCTCGTCGCCCCCCAGGGCCGAGTCCAGCCGCTCCGCGCCGCCGCCGCCGCCGCCGTCCTTGGGCTGAGGGGGGGCCGCCGGGCCCCAGCGCTCCGCCTCGCCCTCGGCCTCGGCCAGGCCCTCCCCTCGCAGCTGGCGCAGCTGGCTCTCGCTCAGCGACCCCAGCCCGCTGTCGCACCAGTCGTCGCCCGCCGAGTCGAGGCGCTTGGGCTCGCTAGGCCTGCCCGGGGCGCCCGGCCCTTCCAGCGAGGCCATCGCGGCCTCCGGGCTCAGCAAGGCCATGGGAGGGAGGGCCCGCCCGGCCGCCGCCCCCCCAACTCCTCCTCCTCCCGCCGCCGCCTCAGGAGGCTCCCGCGGACCGACGCACGGACGGGCCGCGCTCAGCCACCGGGGAATCCCCCGCGAACGATTGCGCGCAGGCAGCAGAGCATGCCGGGAGACGTAGTTCTTATTCGCCCCACGGCCAGTGCATGCTGGGGGATGCGGTCCTGCCGCGTTGCCTTCTGGGTACTGCGTGTCAGAGTCGCAGGGGCAGCTTGGGAATTGGAGTCCCCCCAAACTTAATTTCTTAAAACTTTTCTGTTCAGGGATTGTTTTTGCCCGCCGCTGTCCCGCATTTAGGGCCTTTATTTGCTCCTCTTTTTTTTTTTTTTTGGCATGTCTCTCAGTCTTCGTCCTTTCAGTCGCACTTAGTATTTTAAGCAGTGGTGGGATCCAAAAATGTTAGTAACAGGTTCCCATGGTGCTGGGATTCAAACATACACACACCAATGGGGCTGGGCGGGGCATGACGAGGGCGTGACCAGGTATTCCGAGGGCGGGGCTGTGGCAAGGACGCAGCCGCTGCGCCAGTCCATGGGCGGGAAATGAATGCACGCAGGCGCAGACTAAAAGTAATTTTTTACTTTTGTGGGATTTCTGGGCTGTGTCGCCTTGGTCAGGCAGTTTTTGCTCCGTATGCTTTGCCCACATCTACGGCTGACAACTTCCAAGTTATGTCATATAGTTAGATAGGGATCATGCCAGCCATCGATGCAGGAAAAATATAAGGAGCAAAAACGACCAGACCAGGGACACACAGCCCAGGAACCCACAACACCCAGTAAAAACTTGGACAAACTGTTAGGAGCAAAAACTACCAGACCGGGGACACACAGCCCAGGAAACCCACAACACCCAGTAAAAAGTTGGACAAACTGTCAGGAGCAAAAACGACCAGACCAGGGACACACAGCCCAGGAAACCCACAACATCCAGTAAAAACTTGGACAAACTGTTAGGAGCAAAAACTACCAGACCGGGGACACACAGCCCAGGAAACCCACAACACCCAGTAAAAAGTTGGACAAACTGTCAGGAGCAAAAACTACCAGACCGGGGACACACAGCCCAGGAAACCCACAACATCCAGTAAAAACTTGGACAAACTGTTAGGAGCAAAAACGACCAGACCAGGGACACACAGCCCAGGAAACCCACAACATCCAGTAAAAACTTGGACAGTTAGGAGCAAAAACGACCAGACCAGGGACACACAGCCCAGGAAACCCACAACACCCAGTAAAAACTTGGACAAACTGTTAGGAGCAAAAACTACCAGACCATGGACACACAGCCCAGGAAACCCACAACAGCCAGTAAAAACTTGGACAAACTGTTAGGAGCAAAAACTACCAGACCAGGGACACACAGCCCAGGAAACCCACAACACCCAGTAAAAACTTGGACAAACTGTTAGGAGCAAAAACTACCAGACCAGGGACACACAGCCCAGGAAACCCACAACACCCAGTAAAAACTTGGACAAACTGTTAGGAGCAAAAACTACCAGACCAGGGACACACAGCCCAGGAAACCCACAACACCCAGTAAAAACTTGGACAAACTGTTAGGAGCAAAAACTACCAGACCAGGGACACACAGCCCAGGAAACCCACAACACCCAGTAAAAACTTGGACAAACTGTTAGGAGCAAAAACGACCAGACCAGGGACACACAGCCCAGGAAACCCACAACACCCAGTAAAAACTTGGACAAACTGTTAGGAGCAAAAACTACCAGACCAGGGACACACAGCCCAGGAAACCCACAACATCCAGTAAAAACTTGGACAAACTGTTAGGAGCAAAAACCACCAGACCAGGGACACACAGCCCAGGAAACCCACAACACCCAGTAAAAACTTGGACAGTTAGGAGCAAAAACTACCAGACCAGGGACACACAGCCCAGGAAACCCACAACATCCAGTAAGAACTTGGACAAACTGTTAGGAGCAAAAACTACCAGACCAGGGACACACAGCCCAGGAAACCCACAACAGCCAGTAAAAACTTGGACAAACTGTTAGGAGCAAAAACTACCAGACCAGGGACACACAGCCCAGGAAACCCACAACAGCCAGTAAAAACTTGGACAAACTGTTAGAAGCAAAAACTACCAGACCAGGGACACACAGCCCAGGAAACCCACAACAGCCAGTAAAAACTTGGACAGTTAGGAGCAAAAACTACCAGACCAGGGACACACAGCCCAGGAAACCCACAACAGCCAGTAAAAACTTGGACAAACTGTTAGGAGCAAAAACTACCAGACCAGGGACACACAGCCCAGGAAACCCACAACACCCAGTAAAAACTTGGACAGTTAGGAGCAAAAACTACCAGACCAGGGACACACAGCCCAGGAAACCCACAACATCCAGTAAAAACTTGGACAAACTGTTAGGAGCAAAAACTACCAGACCAGAGACACACAGCCCAGGAAACCCACAACATCCAGTAAAAACTTGGACAAACTGTCAGGAGCAAAAACTACCAGACCAGAGACACACAGCCCAGGAAACCCACAACACCCAGTAAAAACTTGGACAAACTGTTAGGAGCAAAAACTACCAGACCAGAGACACACAGCCCAGGAAACCCACAACATCCAGTAAAAACTTGGACAAACTGTTAGGAGCAAAAACTACCAGACCAGGGACACACAGCCCAGGAAACCCACAACACCCAGTAAAAACTTGGACAAACTGTTAGGAGCAAAAACTACCAGACCAGGGACACACAGCCCAGGAAACCCACAACATCCAGTAAAAACTTGGACAGTTAGGAGCCAAAACTACCAGACCAGGGACACACAGCCCAGGAAACCCACAACACCCAGTAAAAACTTGGACAGTTAGGAGCCAAAACTACCAGACCAGGGACACACAGCCCAGGAAACCCACCAGAACTAATTTGTTCCAAGCACCACATATGGCATAAGTGAGACTTGGTCGGGTCAGGCCCTGAGGAGGGAGTGGTGAATTTGGGGACATTTTCTTTATATATATTTTTGGTGATGTAAAACCATTTAAATGCTAATTTTCAAATATTAACGTGAGACGTTGTGTTGCCTGGAGGGGGCGGGGCCGCCTAATAAAATGCTTCCCCAGACAAACAGCGCAAGGCATGATGGGAGATGCCGTCCCGGCCTCCGCTCGCAGCAGGTCGAACTGTTTGAAAAGGAGAAGGAAAAAAACAACACCCCGCCGCCATCTTGGATTGCGGCGCCGTGAAGCATGTCGGGAAACTGGACGGCGCCGCAGTGCCTCCTGGGAAGTGTAGTTCCCCCCCCTCAGGGTTGACTGCGACTGTGGCGTCTGGCTGACCTCACGGCTTGAGTCCAGCCAAGCCGGGGAGACTTCATGGACAACCGGGAGGGTAACTAGCCGGGCTGAGGGAGGCAGAGGAGGAGAGAAGCGGGCTCCGCTCAGGCCTAGGCTAGCCGAGACCGACCCTTCCCCGCCCCTTCTCCCTTCCTCACCCGCCGCTTCTGTCTTTTGCCTTCCCCGCCACAGGCAGCGGAGCCGCCGCCCAGGTCGACGCCGGGAAGGGCTCAGGGTCGTCGGTGAGTTGCGGAAGAAACGGGCCCTGCGAGGCCCCCGCCGCCCGGTTTTGCTCGGGAGGGGTCGAGGCGCCTCGGGGCGACCGGAATAGCTGCTCGGCGCCGCTTGCGGAACTCCCTGCTACATGATGGGTCGCGCCGGAACTTGAAGTCAGGCAGCATTTTATTCCAGCCGGGCCCTTCCGTTCTTCGGAGCTCGTTTCCTCAGGTGCCCCGCAGTGTAGAGCCATCGGTTTATTCGACTCAGCTTCTAGGCTGCCCTTCCCCATGTATACTTACACACACGTGTGTGAGTGTGTTTGTGTATAGACACATGTATGTGTATACATATGTATAAACCATACACACACATGCATAAACTACATACACACACGCATACATATATACACACACACACATACCATACATATATATATACATATATATACAAACACACACACACACATATACACACATATATATATATACACACACATACATACATATATACATACTGATCGATCGATCGATTGATTGATTGATTGATCCACTTATATACCGCCCTCCCCGGAGGGCTCAGGGCGGTTTACAACAATGACAGAACAAGTGGATACATAAAATACACACACACACACATATATATGCATACTGTAAACTTTAGAGACACACATACATGTATGTGCGTTTATACTCACACAGAGATACATATGCATGCATGAAAACCATACACACGCATGCATAAACTACATACACAGACGCATACATATATACACATACATACATATCTATACATATATATATACACATATATATACACACGCACATACACACATACATATCTATCTATCTATCTATCTATCTATCTATCTATCTATCTATCTATCTATCTATCTATCTATCTATCTATCTATCTATCTATCTATCTATCTATCTATCTATCTATCTATCTATCTATTTATTGTTCCACTTATATACCGCCCTCCCCCGGAGGGCTCAGGGCGGTTTACAACAATGACAGAACAAGTGGATACATAAAATACACACACACACACACACATATATATGCATACTGTAAACTTTAGAGACACACATACATGTGCGTTTATACTCACACACAGATACACATATGCATGCATGAAAACCATACACACACATGCATAAACTGCATACACACACACATATATATATACACACATACATACATATCTATACATATATGTATATCTATACATATATATACACACACACACACACATACATACATACATACTTACTATTGATTGATTGATTGATTGATTGATTGATTGATTGATTGATTGATTGATTGATTGATTGATTGTTCCACTTATATACCGCCCTCCCCTGGAGGGCTCAGGGCGGTTTACAACAATGACAGAACAAGTGGATACATAAAATACACACACACACACACACACACACACACACACACACACACACACACACACACATATGCATATGCATACTGTAAACTTAAGAGACACACATACATTTATGTGTGTTTATACTCACACATTGTTCCACTTATATACAGCCCTCCCCCGGAGGGCTCAGGGCAGTTTACAACAATGACAGAACAAGTGGATACATAAAATACACACACACACACACACACATACATATGCATGCATGAAAACCATATACACGCATCTATATGCATGCATATAAACCATACACACACACACACATATATATATATACACATATACAGAGAGGGGGGGGAGATACATATGCATACATATAAACCAGAGGTGTCAAAACATGAGGCCTTGGGGCCAGATCCAGCCCCTCAAGACAGCTTATCAAGCCCACGAGCCAGCTAAGGCAACCTCCCATCCTTTCTCCTGATCAGGTGAGCCCACGAGTTTGACACTCCTGCTATAAACATTAAAGCCAGCAGCGATAGCCATCAGTGTCTCAGTGCCCTTAAAATTGGCTTAAGGGGAATGGAACGTTCTCAGCCCCTCGTAAACCAGGCGCTTATTTACTTACTGATTTATGTACATACATATATTCATTAGTTTTATATGCCACCCTTCCCCTCGTGGGCTCAGGGCAGCTTCCAGCCCTTTGTATAAAGCAATAAAATCAATTTAAAACAACATATGAACCCCATTTAAACTCCTCAATAAATCAGCGGCGGGTGTTTATTAAAGTACAGTACTAAAACCACTGAAGGAAACAGAGCGGGAGCAGATGGAAGAGGGTGAGGCCAAAAAGGGGGAAAGCCCTGAAGCTGCCTTAGCTGTATGCTTGATGGAACAACTCTGTCTTATAGGCCCTGCGGAGTTGCATCAGGTCCCGCAGGGCCCGGGTCTCACTGGGCAGAGCATTCCACCAGATTTGGGGCCAAGGCTGAAAAAACCGTGGCCCTGGTTGAGTGAATCCCAACATCTTTGGGGCCAGGGACCACCAGCAGATTTTCCTTTGCTGAGAGCAGCAGTCTTCGAGGGGTGTACCAGGAGAGACGGTCCCATAGGGATGCTGGCTCCAGACCATTTTGAGCCTTAAAGGTAAACGCCAGAACATTGAACCTGACCTGGTACTCTACCTGGAGCCAGTGCAGGTAGCAGAGCGCCCGTTGAATATGTGCCCGCCATGAGGTTCCTATTAGGAGCCCCACTGCTGCATTCTGCTAAATATATATTACTCAAAAGAAGGGGGTGGGAAAGAGAAGAGTTAAAAGAAAAACGAGAACAAGAAAAAGGGAAGGGGTCGCAAGGGAAGAAAAAGAAAAGGGAGTTATCAGGCCTCATTTTATATGTGTAATGAAGGGGGGTGGGTATTACAAAGAGAGGGCAGCTTAAAGCAGCATCTAATCCAAAGAGTAGTTGATCTAAATCACAGGTGTCAAACTCGTGGCCCTCCAGATGTTATGGACTACAGTTCCCATCATCCCCTGCCAGCATCATGCTGGCAGAAGATGATGGGAACTGTAGTCCATAACATCTGGAGGGCCACGAGTTTGACACCTGTGATCTAAATTGTTAGGCTCACGGGCCATAATGCTAAATGGAGCCTCTCTGCTCAGGGGCAATCTACCTCTGAATGTTAGTTACTGGGAGAGAGAGGTGGCTCTGTGCTTGTGGGCTTAATTGGGTATCTGCTTAGCCACTGTACAAGATGTTGGACTAGATGGACCTTTCATCTGTAATAAAAAACAGTCTATAAGTAATGGAAAATGAAACATTAAATCCACCAGAGATTTTAATAGTCTTGATAGGCAGCCTGTCTCCAAATGCCAGTCACTCTTCTCTCCCTCTTTTGTGAGCATATATTGATTTGAAGATGTTGCTAGACCCCCCTTTGATTGACGTTTGACCACTCAGAGGTAGCCTGTTTCTGAAACTGAAGGTTATTTTCTTGCTCTTCTGTTGGTTTGTTTTGTTCAGCAGAAACAGAAAGCCTTTATGTTAAAAGAACACCACAGCTACAAAACAAACCAATACAGCAAAACACATCCAATGCCAACCCGCAAGACACATCAGTCTGTGTTCACGTCTTCACACAAAAAGAAGGCCACCAATTCACATTCCACTGGGCCCGAACCAGCCAACAACAAGCAAATTCTGTCTGCATCATATTGGCCACGTTTGTTATAATTACTATTAGCAAGAGACAGAAATTAAGCCACATATTAAATCTAAAATTAATACCACAGATAAACATTTCAGAAGCCGCTACAGAGACATGCTAAATTTCAAGCTTAAAATATTGTAGTATAGCAATGGAAATATTATTAGAGTAAGGTGGGCGTGGTAATAAGGAAGAGAGAAGTTAATTGCTTATGCTCTAAACATACTTAGACCCATTACTGGATTATTTGCATTCAATTATTTCAAGGAGAAAGTTTGCCACAATTTCAGGATTGGTATTATTCAGAAGAATTGGAATTACGCAACTGGAGTCAGCAGGAGGCCATGGGGAGTAGAGGTATGGAATTTCCATCTCTATTTCTGACTCGCTTGGGTCTCAAGCAGTGAAAAAGAGGAATGAGCTATGGTTTCAATCTGAGTTTAGTTTGCAGGAACATAATCTTTGAGTTTTTATCAAGATTATTATTGAACCTGCCATAAAAGAGGAGAGGCAGTAACATTAAATCTGGCAAGCGTCAAGGCTCATCGTTGTGTTGGGTTAACCAGAGTAATTAAATAGTTGGCCATTTGGCCTTGGATCGGGGGTAATGCTAGATTAAGGGGTGAGCTGGTTTGTTTTGTTGTTGTTTTGCTTGAGCAGACCCATGCACCTACACCTCTGCAGTCTGTCGTTTTGATCTTGCAAGCAAGAAAGGGGAAGAAGACTGCTGCCCCGCTCCCAGCCTCTGTGCTTTTAGCACGTCTCCGGAGGCTGGCAGTGACTTCTGCTCTCCCCAGGCTCTTGGGAGGGCAGAGGCCAAGCTGCAGGGGGCCTGGAGAGGGACAGTGCCCCTCCCCCCATCCGGAGGCCGGCTCCTGCTCTCCCCAGGACCTGGAAAGGGCAGAAGCCGGCTCAGCGTCTTCGGGCTCCCTTAGCCCTGCCCTAGTCACTCCCATGGCGTGGGCAGGGCTGGGAAGACTCCCGAGAGATTTCTTTTATCATGTTGGGCTTCACTGCGGCCCCGCACACGCCGAGTGTATGTGTCGCGGGGTCAGCTAGGCTTCGAATGATTTTGACGAGGCAGCAGGACTTCCTACTGCCTCATCGTCTTCCTGAAGGCATCTTGTCACGTGTGGGGCCAATTTTGCGGGGGCCCCCCCACGTGACCAGATGTCAGTCGCCACTTCAGGGGACAGGGGAGTTGCCCCTTGTTCCCCTCGGGCAAGATGTACCACTGGTGGTCTCCCCATTCAAGTGCCCACCAGGGCTTCGAATTCCTGCTTGAAGGTTTCACAGATCTGATGAGATTGAGCTCACCTGGGCCATCCTATTGGAGGGCTCTGTATAGTGACCCTGGACTTTCTTGGTAGTCTCCTGTGCAGATACTAACCAGGGCCAACCTGCTTAGCTTCCAAGATCAGGCTAGCCTGAGCTGTCCAGGACTTGATAGTCTCAGTAAACCAAGTCTACAAAAGGGAAACACACACACAACCCCTCCCCCCCCCCCTCACCTGATGCGCATTTTTGCCTGCCTGTGCATAAGTATGCCAGCCCTGTGGCACACGGCCAGCCTTGAAGAAGAAAATGAACCACCCCTCTTCCACTTCTGAAACACTTCCCTGCCTGATTGCTCAGTTTTACTCGTTCCGCGTGAGAGACTGTCTTCAAGCCTGATCTAACACGCCAAGGGACTTTCCCCCATGTTTTATTACAATGACTAATGCGGCTACTTTTCTGGACAGGTGGCAGTCTGTCACATAGATGTTAAAAGCATAGGGATGTCATCAGTGGTGGGATCCAAAAATTTTAGTAACAGGTTCCCATGGTAGTGGGATTCAAACTGTGGCATAGTGCCAGTGGGACTGGGGCTGAGAGCCGCGACGAGGCGTGGCGGGCATTCCTGGGGGAGGGCTGTGGCAGCGGGATGCAGCCACTGCGCCCGGTCCTTGGGCGGTAAACGTCTGCATGCAGGGCACAGGCTGCCTTGCGCCCGGTGCACCTCCTGCTAGACTGCTTCAAGTTCTGCAGCGGCTACTACTGAGAGGAGGGGCGTAACGAAGGCAAAAATCACGTGGCAAAATCACCAATTAGTAACCTCCTCTCGGCACACACAGATAATTAGTAACCTACTCTCAGGAACCTGTGAGAACCTGCTGGATCCCACCTCTGGATGTCATCAAGGACCAACAGGGTGATCTGTGCATGTAGTGGTGTCCTGGGGAAAGTATGGGGGTAGAGGAAATGTCCAAGTGAGGCTTCCTTACTGTGCAACGCTCTGGCCTGCTGTTCAAAGTCCCACTATGCAGTTGACCCCCGGCTTCTCCTTTTGAACCCTTGGCCCTGGGTCACGTGATGCCGTAAGAATAATGTGCTGTACGATTTAGGTAGCAATATAGAAAGTTCAAAGTATTTAATGCATTACTTCAGAATCTGTACATCACCCCTGTGAAGTAGGTCAGGATGATGTTCCCCCTGTTGCAGATGGGATGCAGGTATTGAAGCCTGCTTCCCGTGGGAGAATGCTGTGGCAGAAAAGGTCGCCGCTGGTAAAATTCATCTCCTTTTCTGGTAGTCTCCTATGCAAATACTAACCAGGGCCAACCTAGCGTAGGAGGTTAAGAGCTCATATAAGAGCAGTGGCGTAGGAGGTTAAGAGCTCGTGTATCTAATCTGGAGGAACCGGGTTTGATTCCCAGCTCCTGCCGCCCTGAGCCTGTGGAGGCTTATCTTGGGGAATTCAGATTAGCCTGTACACACTCCACACTGCGCCAGCTGGGTGACCTTTGGAGCTAGTCACACAGTTCTTCGAGAGCTTCTCAGGCCCCACCTACCTCACAGGGTGGTGCTTGTTGTGAGGGGAAGGGCAAGGGAGATTATCCAGTCTCTTTGGAGTCTCCTGCAGGAGAGAAGGGGATATAAATCCTCCTCCTCACCCTCCCTCCCTCCTCCTCCCTCCTCTTCTTCTTCTTCTTCTTTCTCTTCTTCTTCTTCTTCTTCTTCTTCTTCTTCTTCTTCTTCTTCTTCTTCTTCTTCTTCTTCTTCTATGAAAGCTAGTTTGGTATAGAGCTTCCTGTAAATAGGAAATTCACAAAACGGGAAAAAAAGTTTTATCCCTTCCCTTTGCTTGCTGTGTTGATTCTTTCTCTTTAGCGAGCTTTTAACCTGGGGGCATTCTGAAAGCATGATTCTCCACCTGCAATCTGAAGTAGGGTACTGCTTGTGGGATTCAGGCCTTGAGGAGGAGAGTGGGTTGCATAAGGCCACCGAGCGGGTTTGTGACAGAGCTATTGTTGGAATCTGGTGCTTACTGGTTTACTTGCATAGTCATAGAATCATAGAGTTGGAAGAGGCCACAAGGGCCATCAACTTCAACTTTCTGCCGTGCAGAAACACACAATCAAAACACCCTTGACAGATGGCCATCCGTTCTCTGTTTAAAAACCTCCAAAGAAGGAGACTCTGCCACATTTTTAGGCAGCATATTCCACTGTCAAACCGCCCTTACTGTCAGGAAGTTCTTCCTAATGTTTAGGTGGAATCTCCTTTCCTGTACCTGGAATCCATTACTCCTGGTTCTAGTCTCTGGAGCAGCACAAAACAAGTTTGCTCCCTCTTCAACATAACATCCCTTCAAATATTTAAACATGGCTATCATGACACCCCTTAGCCAGAGAGCAGAAGTGGCATAGTGGTTAAGAGCAGGTGCATTCTAATCTGAAGGAACCGGGCTTGATTCACCGTTCTGCTGCTTGAGCTATGGAGGCTTATCACAAAAAAAATTCAGATTAGCCTGTGTGCACTAATCACTGCGCCAGCTGGGTGATCTTGGGCTAAGAGCACAGTTCTTCTGAGCTCTCTCAGCCCCACCTACCCCGCAGGGTTTTTTTTAAGGGGAGGAAGGGAAAGGAATTTGTCAGCCCCTTTGAGTCTCCTTACAGGAGAGAAAGGGGGGATATAAATCCAACTCTTCTTCTCTTCTCCATACTAAACATACCCAGCTCCCTAAGGCTAGCTTTATAGCCGCCGTATAGGTCTAATAACAAAACATGGCTTGTGCATGCACAGAGTCCCCTTTTCTGAATTCTGGGTTAGTTGCTACACCTCGAAGGGAGCTGGTGTAGTGAGAGTGTTGGAGATCTGGGATCAAATCCTTGTTCTACCATGAAGCTTGATAGGTGGATCTCTCAGACCAACCTACCTCACAGGGTTGTGAACATAAAATGGGGAAGGGAGAAACATGGACATTGCGCTGGATTCCTTTGAGGAAAAGTGTAAGAAAAATGATAGAGACATAGATAGGACTAGGAAGAAAAGTTCCCCAGTCGTACCGGGCTTGCCTGTTGTCCTGGACACCATTTCTCTGGTGTGAGAATTTAAGAACGGGTGGCTTAACCAGTGTTTATGCGTGCTACCCCTGCCACGCCGCCTGTGGGTGTTTGCTGAGCATTCCCTAGTGCAGTGATGGCGAACCTATGGCACGGGTGCCAGAGGTGGCACTCTGAGCCCTCTCTGTGGAGCGATGCACACACAGAGTTCATCATGTGGGGGGGGCAGAAAATCACCCCCCACCCACTACACACACGCACATCTAGGCTGGCTTGGGGTCCACTGAGAATGACGATGCGTGCACCCAGCGGTGACCAAGGGGAGGAGGGACAAGGCTGGGCGAGGGCCTGAATTCTGCCTACAACTCTGGGTGGCTGCTGCCTGTAGGTGACAGCAGAGATGCTAGAAGGAGGCACAGAGCCAGATGCGCATGGGACTTGCTGGAGGCTAGAGCAGGCTGGCCCCTGCTCGAGCGTGGGTGGGGTGGAGGAAGAAGGCGCCAACTGTTTTTTTCTATACTAAAACCTCAGCATTCAGGTTAAATTGCCGGGTTGGCACTTTGCGATAAATAAGTGGGGTTTGGGTTGCAATTTGGGCACTCAGTCTCAAAAAGGTTCGCCATCACTGCCCTTGTGCAATTGTGTGCAGAGAATGGATTGGCACATTTCAAGAGAAGGAGAGGTCTCTGGCTTGCCCTGCCAAAGGTGCAAGTAACTGTGCACTTCAGTTACAAGCAGGTGCCCTGGGGTTACTTTTACTGTAAACGTCTCTGGAAGGAAAGTTTTCAGTTTCCCCCGCTGACCTTTTTCTTTCTTTTTCCTGTTTTTGCTCAGAGTCCCGATTCTGATGACGAAGGCGGGGCATCTGGACCGTCTGAAAGTAGGTGTTCCGTTTGGCCAGTTTGCATGCACGGGAGGTCTGTAAAAGCTCCGGTTTTGTGCAAAGATACTGGCAGAGGCTCCTCCACTGAGGCCGAGCGCATCTATGGAAATCTGAACAGCTCTTGTCATTCCCTCACCTCTGCTTGCTTTTCGATGCCGTCTAAAAGAGTCTGTGGTTGAAGTAACTGGAGGCCTATTCATTTCCAGACGCTGAAAACTCCCAGAGCTGCAGTACTGATGCTGAGTGCTTTCATGTCTCACTTAACAAGGAGGGAAATGGCTCATTTGTCTGGCTGGGGAAAGGGAGGGGGGCGTCCCCACTGTGGTTTCTTTGTGCTGCTGAAAAGATCCTTTTTGAGCACTCAGCTGCAGGCAGAATTAAAACACGGGTTGCCACTACTGCTGAACATTTAGCACTCTATTCTTTATAACAGTGGTGGCGAACCTTTGGCACTCCAGATGTTATGGACTACAATTCCCATCAGCCCCTGCCAGCATGGCCAATTGGCCATGCTGGCAGGGGCTGATGGGAATTGTAGTCCCCACTATCATCTGGAGTGCCAAAGGTTCGCCATCATGGCTTTATAACAATCAGTCCCCATAGAATTCCAGCATAGTCCTGCGTTCAGCGGTACTTCCCCTTTAGCTCACAGGTTCCCTTACCTGGTTTAATGATCAGTTCTCCTTCCCTTGGAAAGGTGAGGGGCTTCCTTGAAAACAGGGTGGGTAACAGTGTGACACGGTTGGGATGAATCGCCTGGAAAGCAAGCAGGATGTCAAACTGCGGATTTCCTTAACAGATCTATGATCTTTCATCGGAGCCAGTGGCTCATTCCGCACATGCAAAATAATGCACTTTCAAACTGCTTTCAGTGCTCTTTGAAGCTGTGCGGAATGGCAAAATCCACCTGCAAACAGTTGTGAAAGTGGTTTGAAAACGCATTATTTTGCGTGTGCGGAAGGGGCCAGTGTGATGTAGCCGTTAAGAGCAGGCGGACTCTAATCTGGAGAACCAGATTTGATTCCCCACTCCTCCACATGAGTGACGGACTCTTATCTGGCGAACTGGATTTGTTTCCCTGTTGCTACGTATGAAGTCTGCTGGGTGACTTTGGGCTACTCACCGTTCTTGGGAACTCTCTCAGCGCCACCTGCCTCACAAGGTGTCTGTTGTGGGGAAAGGAAGGGAAAAGGAGTTTGTCAGCCGCCTTGAGACTCCTTGAGACTTGAGGAGGGAAAGGCGGGGTGTGAAGCCTTTGAGCAGCAGAGAACGCTGCCTCACGCTGGTGTTGGGAGCAGAGTCCAGGATTCCACAAATCCCCCCGACTAACTTTAAGGGCCTCTTTCTCTTGCCAGTGGAGTTCTTGCGGAACCTTTTCTGCCAGACGCTGGGCTTGGGCAGTGAGAAGCCCGAAAAGGTGCTGGATGAGCTGACGTTGGACGGTGTGAGCAGGTTCCTGCTGAGTGAGAAATGTAAGCCAGTTGTCCCATCTCCTGTGGGTTCTGACTTGGGCCACTCTGCCCTCGTCTTTTGGTGTGGGCTGAGATCATCAAGTGAATCACTTGAAGGCGGGACTCCCAGGCCTTTGTCCAGCCTTCTAGCTGCTGCACCAAGCTGTTTCTTCACAACAGAACTCTTCTATTAAGAACTGTGGAGCTGTTTACTGGGAGGACAGGGAGATACACACACATGCACAGACAAGGGGTGGGTCAGAGCTCCAAGAGAGGCTTAGAGTCTCTGCATCGTAATGCTGAAGAATGTGGTGATGCATTTCCATTTCTTACGGATATCCTTGTGATGGTGGACTGTTAATATGTGTTCAAGAGAGTCTGCTGGACCTAGACCACACAGTCACTCAGTTATTGCCCACTGAGTGCTGCTCTCTCTCTCGCTCTCTCCCTCTCCCTCCCTCTCTCTCTCCCACTTTCTCTCTCCCTCTCTCTCTCTCTCTCTCCCTCTCTCTCCCTCTCTCTCTCTCCCTCCCTCTCTCTCCCTCTCTCTCTCCCTCCCTCTCTCCCCCTCTCCCTCTCTCTCCCTCTCTCTCTCCCTCTCTCCCTCCCTCCCTCTCTCCCTCCCTCCCTCTCTCCCTCCCCCCCCTCTCTCTCCCTCTCTCTCTCTCTCTGTGAAATGTTGTGGGGCAAACGCGGGGAGGGGGTAAGCCTGTGGTTTCATTGTCTAGATTTCAAGGACTGGAGGTTAAAGTCATCTGTTTCTCTGGCAGGCAAGAAGGTGGTGTGCATGGTAGGAGCAGGGATCTCAACCGGTGAGTGTCTCAGGGTACACCTCCTCTCTAGGTCTGTGTCTAAAGGAAGGGACAGGGTGTGAGGCTGATCCTCAAGATGGCTGTGATAATCTCCTCCGTGACGCCCGTTGGGAGCTTTGGGGTGTCTCTGGCCATTACAGTGACCTCCGGGGCCAAATGGAAAAGACGAATCATTTTTTTTAAAGGTTTGACCTATCTTTGCAGAGTGCAGAGTGAGGATAGAAGAGTCTGGCCTCTGCTGGTCTGTCCACAGCCTCATACTGTCTGTTGGGACTAGCACCAACCACCTGGGGTCTCGGCAAGTGTCTTTTCCAGGGATCCTTTGCTCAGGAAAGCTGGGAATTGAATTGGGGACCATCTGCATGCGAAACATGTGCTTTGTCCCTGAGTTCCAGCCCCTCCCACGATTCAGGCACTGGGGGCAGCTCACTGAATCTGTCTGGATGTTGGGAAAACAGCAACAGCTTTCCCTTCATCCTTAAGCAACCCCATAAGGGTTGGATCAGTTGTGGGTGCGGGCATTCCTCACTCGCAAGTGATATTGACCCAAGCCGATGTTTTTTTAAAACCCGGAATTCCCAGTTGAGGGAGGATTCTTCAGGCGTGCATCAGGGGAGTCCCTTGCCATGCAGATCTTCCCTGCAGTGTGTGGCTGTGGAGAAATGTTGGGAACGTGAACCCCACAACTTGCCCCAGAAAGCTCTGTCCCATGATGGGGTTCCTTCACTGGCAAGTCTATGTAGGTTCGTTCCTCCTATTGCAGTAGTGTGGAGCCAATCCCAAGTGCTGCTGCCTCTTATACTGTTGATAAAAGTTCTGGTTTTGACCTTTAAAGCTATTCGTGGCCTTGGACCAGCATATCTATGGGACCGGGGTCTCTCCTGCTATAAGCGCCCCTTGCTAGGGCCCTCCATTCCTCGGAGCCGGACCTTCTGGTGATCCTTGGCCCCAAAGTGTCCGGCTATGGCCTCTACAAGGGCCAGGGCACATGGCCCTGGTCCTCCTCACCTGGTGGAACAGGCTCCCAAGTGGGGATCAGGACCCTGCAGGGTTCTACAGAGTTTCCCAAGAGGGCCTGCTAAAGGGGACCTGTTCTGTCCAGTGGCTCAACAGCCTGTGGGATAACACCACACTTCTGTTGATGATAAATATCCTTGGCCTCCTGTGGGTGCAAGAATTGCAAGGGAGAGCAATTCGTTTCTTCCTCATCTGAATGTCTTATAATTCTATATATCGGGTTTTTTAACTCTGGTTAGGTGTGAAATGGATTCCTCAACTGTTTTATATAATTGATGGACACCGCCCTGAGCCCTTCGGGGAAGGGTGGTATAGAAGTTTAATAAAATAAATAAATAAATATACTTGGGACCCTGCCCACTATGGGTTTGGGTGCTGAGCTCCAAGTCTGTAAGGAAAATGTACTTCTGCGTGTGTCGTCTTGCCTGGGGCTGTTGGAAAAGTTTCTTAGCTGTTCTGCACACACTCTGTTTCTGCACTGATGTCTTTTCATCGCATGCTATTGTGCCTTGCAGCTGCAGGCATCCCAGATTTCCGTTCCCCAGGCACGGGGCTCTATGCCAATCTGCAACAGTACAACCTGCCCTCCCCTCAAGCCATCTTTGAGATCAGCTACTTCAAGGTAGTGTGCGGGTCCCCTGGCCTGCAAGTTGCCACGGGCTGATGAGACTGTGCTCCGGTGAAGGTGGGTCTTTGTCCAGCAAACAACATTCATTTCTTTGTCTCTGTTTAGCAACATCCAGAGCCATTCTTTGCCTTGGCCCGGGAGCTGTACCCGGGGCAGTTCAAGGTGAGTTCCACATCCCTCCACGCCGCCTTCATCAGCTCTTGGTCAAGTTGTTATCCATGTAGGGTTCTATGTGTGCATTTTTTGTGGTGTCTCCATGGGGCAAAGTCCTTGTGTGTGTGTTCTGGTCAAGTACCCCAACCTCCAGGGTCCTGGGTTCTTCCTCTCTCCTGGCTGGTCATTCTGTGTGGGGTGGTCTGTGTTTCATTCTGTAGGTTATTCTGTGCTGGTTGTTCACACTCTTCAAGTCATGGGATCCTTCCACTGCATCTATTTGTCAGCAGTCCACTACAGAGACAGCCAGGCCTACTATCCTTGGCAAGGGTCATCTGTGGTGTCGATCCAGCAGTCCATTTTCTGCTCCAGGTTCACTCCATCCCTCCTGGCAGTGTGCATTTCCATGGCCAGTTGTCCTCTCACTGCCTCCTTCCATCCATTCCTCCCTCCATCCATCCCTCCTCCTCCTCCTCCTCCATTCCTTCCTTCCTTCTCCTCTCCTCCTCCTTCCCTCCTCCTCTTCCTTCCTTCCTTCCTCCTCCTTCCCTCCTCCTTCGGCCATCCTTCCTCCTTCCATCTTCCTCCCTCCTTCCTTCCTTCCTTCCTTCCTTCCTCCCTCCCTCCCTCCTTCCTTCCTTCCTTCCTTCCTTCCTTCCTTCCTTCCTTCCTTCCTTCCTTCCTTCCTTCCTTCCTTCCTTCCTTCCTTCCTTCCTTCCTTCCTTCCTTCCTTCCTTCCTTCCTTCCTTCCTTCCTTCCTTCCTTCCTTCATTCCTTCCTTCCTTCCTTCCTTCCTTCCTTCCTTCCTTCCTTCCTTCCTTCCTTCCTTCCTTCCTTCCTTCCTTCCTTCCTTCCTTCCTTCCTCTCAGAGCAAAGCACCCTCACGCCAAGGTCTGCTCCTTTTTCAGCCCACCGTGTGCCACTACTTCATACGCCTCCTGAAGGAGAAAGGGCTGCTGCTGCGTTGCTACACTCAGGTGGGTGAAACCAGCCCTTCCCCTGGGGCAAGACAGAGAGCTGCTTGCCTGACTGAGAGCACTCGAGGCAAAGCCTTTGGTCTCCCTGGTAGCCCCGCTGGGCGAGTCAGCTCTGGGTGGAGAGGGAAAGGGATGTTAAAGGCCAGATTCCCAGAAGCCTGCCTGGTTTCAAGGCTGGGTAGAAGCCCAGCTGTGTTTCCTGTTGAGCACTAAGGAAAATTGGGAGGGCTGTTTGTTTTATGTAGCTGAGCTGCAGACAAGCAAAACCCTGAGTATCCACATTATTCATTTTCTTCCCCACCACAGGCCTATAAAATAGAGAGAAGAGATTGACAGTGAGCTTCAAAGCAGGATGGGGATTGGAGTGAGGGGTCTCCCCCATTCGCTGCTCCGCAACTTTTTGTTGGTTAACTGTATTGGCTCACCAAATTTCCCCCTCATTTATTGGGGGTGATTTCTCTGTCTCAGAACATCGACACTTTGGAACGGGTGGCTGGTCTGGACCAGGAAGACCTAGTAGAAGCTCACGGCACCTTCTTTACCTCTCACTGTGTCAGCAGCTCATGCCAGAAGTCATACAGTCTAGACTGGATGAAAGGTGAGGCTCAGGGGGTGCGTGCGTGCAAGAGAGAAAGAAAGAAAAAAAGAAAGAAAGAAAGAAAGAAAGAAAGAAAGAAAGAAAGAAAGAAAAAGAAAGGGAAACAGCGGGGGGGTCCTTCTAGGTCAGACCTGGGCATTATACAGCCCGCGGGCCACATCCGGCCCGCCGGATGACCCTGACTGGCCCCCCTAACCGTGCAAGTGAGGGGCCCAGTCTTTGAAAGCCCTTGAAGCCGGTTGCCTTGGCTGCCGGCTATGCGAGCTCGCGCCTTCAAAAGCCCCCTGCTGCCTGAGTGCGAGAGCTTATGCTTGGAAAGCCCGCTTGAAGCCGGTTGCCTTGGCTGCGGCTTCTCTTGAACTTTCGCGCCGCCCTTGGCCCTGGCCTGCCCTCCACAATATTTTCTGTTTCTTATGCAGCCCCATGGAAAAAAAATAATTGCCCACCCCTGCTCTAGGTGGCTTGAAGGCCTGTGTTTAATGGACGCCCCTTCAGAGCAGACTTGTAGCATCTTCTGGCCATTACCGTGACACTGAGAAAGAAGCGATGTGTTCAGGCTTGCCCCTTGGATTGGTCATGCTAGGTATAAAATTGGCTCAGATGTTTCTTGGTGCTGTCCTACCTTACAGGAGTAGCCTGCAGCAACCAGTTCTACAAGTTAACAGTGCAATAAAGTTGAGCTGTCAGGTTCTTAAGGAGGAGATCAAACTGCACAGCTGCCTCTGTCTGGAAGAGGTGAATCACACCCTGCCCAGAGCCGAGCACAATTGTGCACCGTTTGGAGAGTTCCCACTCTCCCTGCTCCCCCAACAATTCACAGAAACAAGTTCTTAATTAAAGCATAGTTTATCCAGCAACAGACCAATAACAAGGAGCTAACAAAACCTACAAGAGAACCAAGCAACAAACTCCCACAAACACAGAGACCAGGTATCTATGACAGCGCGCGATGAAGCCGCAGATCGGGTGGCCTGGAGGAGGGGAATCAGATTCTCCTCGGGATGATGTTGACTTCCTCTTGTACTTTGTTCAAAACTACAGCTCTCTGGTGCCCCACCTTGTTACCATGAACATACACAGATACACGTGCTGCAGGTGCCCTGCTCTTGTGCGGACTTTAGTATTGTAACCATAGAGTGTGCTTCGTTGGTAACAAACAAGCGATTTTCAAGGATGATAAGCCAGTCTCCTGTGGTTCCCTCTGGTATGCTAGGGTCACCACAGCCTCTGCGGCTCTTCGAATGTTCATGGATCATAGTTCCTACCACTGCCAGCCCCTAGCAGGGGCTGATGGGAATTGTAGTCCATGAACATCTGGAGAGCCGCAGGTTGCAGACCCCTGCTCTAGCTGGTGCAAGAAGAAGAAGAGTTTGGATTTATATCCCCCCTTTCTGTCCTGCAGGAGACTCAAAGGGGCTTACAATTTCCTTGCCCTTCCCCCCTCACAACAAACACCCCGTGAGGTAGGTGGGGCTGAGAGAGCTCCGAGAAGCTGTGACTAGCCCAAGGTCACCCAGCTGGCGTGTGTGGGAGTGCCCAGGCTAATCTGAATTCCCCAGAGAAGCCTCCACAGCTCAGGCGGCAGAGCTGGGAATCAAACCCGGTTCCTCCAGATTAGATACACGAGCTCTTAACCTCCTACGCCACTGCTGAGAGATGACAGGCTTTGAGTTTCTTAGAAAGACAGAGGGGCCTGGAGGAGTCTAAAGTGGCTGCACTTTATCAATAGAAAAGCCATGTAAAAATGGGGGAAATGGCTCAGAAACTGCAGGGGAGATTTTCATATATTCCAGTACTGGCAACGTCAGTACACTGTAAAGACAAAAGCGATGTCATATCTTTTTTTAGGCCAGCCAATATAAAACACAGCGTTCAAGCTTTGGAGTTCCCCAGAACTGTTCCTCTGGCCCCTTCCGCACACGCAAAATAATGCATTTTCAAACCACTTTCACAACAGTTTGCAAGTTAATTTTGCCATTCCGCACAGCTTCAAAGAGCACTGAAAGCAGTTTGAAAGTGCATTATTCTGCATGTGCGGAATGAGCCTCTGAGAAGTTCTTGCAGGCCACAATCTTAAGGCACTTTGTAAGTGTCCTGGGAACATGATGGAGATTTTCCCAAGAGGCGGTAGGGGAGCCCAAGAGTCCTGGAAGGTTCAGAACATCCCTCGACCTTGAGGGTGCTGCTCGTGAAGTGGCTATAAGAGACGTGCGTTCTGTGGGCTATGAGACCACCTCTGTCTTTCTCTCCTCAGAAAAGATCTTCTCTTCCCTCATCCCCAAGTGTGAAAAATGTCAGAGCGTGGTGAAGCCAGGTGAGCTGTCTTTTTGGAGGTTTTCCACCCACCCACCCCCCTCAGTTATTCTTAAAGTGCACCTGAAGGTTTTAGGGCCAGGGTCCACAATCGCTTTGAGCCTGCCGGCAGTTTTGGAATTCTGGCATTGGGTTGTGGTTGCAGTCACAGAATGGCTGCCGCAGGAGGTGGAGATCCCAATATTAGTGGGACCCATTATCAAGATCTATGGGTCCCCATACCATTGGGACCCACTTACTCCCCCCCCTTCTAAGAAGATTAGGTTCAGGTGGGACGCCATCTTGGGATATTATAACTGCTGTTTTTATTATAATTATGGATGTTTATGATGATTTTATGTGATTTTATGTTGTACACCGCCCAGAGCCCCCCAGGGATGGGGCGGTATATCAAATTAAATAATAATAATAATAATAATAATAATAATAATAATAATAATAATAATAATAATAATAATAATAATAAGAAGGTGACCAGATTGTCACCTTTGTAAATTGGGACCCGGACGGCCGGCCACGCATGAGTGCGCGCAGCTGCAGGAGCATACTGACTTTTGGGGCGCTCCCTGGTTTCTCCGTATACCCTGTGACAGGGGGGGAAATGGGAGTGCACCAGAAGGCAGTGCGCTCCTGCAGCCGCATGCACGGGAGGCTGCCGCACTGCCTTTTGAGGCGCTCCCGTTTTCCCGCCCTGCCCCAGAAGGCAGTGCGGCAGCCTTCCAAAAATCGGGACAGTTCAAAAAACCCGCGGGACGCAGGACAAATTGGTTTAAGGCAGGACTGTCCCGCCAAAAGCGGGACGTCTGGTCACCTTAGGTGTGAGGTTATGCACAGCTCTGATAGCAACTCTTCAACATTTCAGGCAGAAACTCTGCTTAACAGAAGGCCTTTTAAAATGAACACATTGTTGAAAAATAGTTTCTTGTTAACATGCAACTTCCCCTCAGTCACACAGTGGAGATCTTGATGCCGGTGTGAGGGCTGCTTCCAAAGTAATGATTTTTTTAAATCTGCAGAGCCTGTCAGAAGCTCTGCTAGGCAAAAGTGCCACCGGTCCCACTCACTTTCTAAAAATACTTAGCAGGCACCAAGGAAGGTGCTGGTGGGCCCCAGGCCACCCTTGAGCACCTTGGTGGGGATCCTTGAGGTAGAAGACAGTGGCATAGCCGGGCCAAACTACGCTCAGTGCGCATTTTATATTTTCTCTCCCCCCCACGGCGCCCCCCCTTCCCACACTTACCTTAGCTCCTTTCCTTTTTGAGAACTTTTTCAGGCTGCTAAGGCCTGCTGGGCCTCAGTAAAAACAGCCTGATGGGAACTATACTTCCCAGGAGACCTTGTGAGCCCCAAGGTCTCCTGGGAACTGTAGTTCCTCAGGGTGTTTTTACTGCGAGCAGGCCTTTTGCAGCCTGAAAAAGTTCTCAAAAAGGAAAGGAACTAAGGTAAGTGGGGGAAGGGGGGGCACCGCAGGGGGGTGCCGCGGAGGGGGAAAGGGGGAGGGGCCTGGGGGCGATTTTTCTGCGCACCCCCAGGCGTGTGTCCGGTGCATGGCGCACCCCCCAGGCTTCCCCCTTGTAGCTTCGTCACTGGTAGAAGAAGAAGAGTTTGGATTTATATCCTCCCTTTCTCTTCTGTAAGGAGACTCAAGATGGCTGACAATTTCCTTTCCCTCCCTCCCTCCACAACAAACACTCTGTGAGGTGGGTGGGGCTGAGAGAGCTCAGAAGAACTGGGACTAGCCCAAGGTCACCCAGCTGGCATGTGTTGGAGTGCACAGGCTAATCTGGTTCACCAAATAAGCCTCCACAGCTCAAGTGGCAGAGCAGGGAATCAAACCCAGTTCTCCAGATTAGACTGCCCCTGCTCTTAACCACTACGCCACGCTGGCTGTAGGGGCTGTTTCACATACACCAGTTCATCACTCAGCAACTAGTAGTTACAAGCGAGCAAGTGAGAGATCCCTTTCCCTTCAGCCTCCTCATGAACAATCATATATTAGGCACAACCCCTTATGCACTGTTGTTGCTGGCAAGGAAAGGGGCAAGAAGTCTTCAGGCTCTTGAAGCCCCCCCCCACCCCACCCCAGTCACTGGAATTCTGATTTGGATACCCCTCCCCCCCTTCTTTCAGCAACTTTACTGTCTGGCACATCTCAAAGTGAAAAACTGAAATATGAGATTCTCAAGAAGTCTTGTGTGGTGCTTCCCTGGAGTCACATCGCACACGCATCCCTGACCAATGGATATGTGTTTCTTACGCAGATATTGTCTTCTTTGGGGAGAGCTTGCCTTCCCGTTTCTTCTCTCTGACGCAGTCCGTAAGTGCTTCTGTTTCCTTGCATCCCCTCCCTTCATGGCTCTGGCAGCTCCAATTATGTGTATCTGCAGGGCCACCGGACCTTTGGCTCAGTGCGCTTCAGCTAATCCATGTGCCCAGTGGAGGGCGGACCTGTGGTAAATCCGTCCGGCCTTGTTTGTTCCGCTCATTTTTAGGGTCATTTAGTTAGATGCGTTGGTTGTAAGGCACAAAGACATAGTGTGGACCACAGAGTTTGAGCTAAATAAAAAAGACTAGGGGTGCTCACATAGAGCAGTTATGGAGACTCCGCCCCCAGCCTCCCATAGCAGGGAGAAGCTACAGCAAGCGAAGGGAGTGAAAGAGATGACAGCCACTTCAGAGTGAGGCATCTGGTGATCCAATGGCCTGGGATCGCCTTTGAGAAATCCACGAAGCATTGCCCTCGTTCCTGATTGGCTTTGTGTCTGCCCACAACAGTGTCATCTCGTAACCAGATCCAATTGGCTACACTGTCCTGTGTCATCAGCACATTCACTGTATGATTCCTGATTGGCTGGGATTATGTCACAAAGTTCTTCATGGGAGGAGGAAAGGGGAAGAGATGGCACTCTGACACCCATTCCAACCCCTGGTTTTCCATAATTGAAGAAAAAATTGCCTCTATTGGACTGTCAGTGGATTCACTTTGCCCCTTGTCCTATTCAGAAGCTTATAGGAAATTAAAAGGTCAACTATTGGATAGAGTTCTCTACCCTAATCACCGCAGCCAAGAAAACGTGCTCCCCCTGTATTTTTCTCTCCCACTTGGCACACTACCTGTATTGCTTAATAAACCCCGTTCAAAGGAGAGCCATAATGCTGGCCAGGTTTAATGTTATGCCTTCTGCCGTTGCATGGCAGATTTAATAAGCAAGAAAAGGCTAAAAGATTGTGCCCATGTAACGATGGCTCAGTTGAATCTCTGGCCCACCAATTACTACACTGTCTCAGTGTAGTCTCAAGGAAATCAGATCCAAGTATGTGAATCTTGCTCCTTTACATTTACCCCATCTCCCCGATTTAATTAGATTACACTACTTGTTGGACAACCCTGATCCTTCTCTCTGTATGATAGTGGCAGACTTTCTCCTGGAAATTACCAAACGCCAGTAGATTTCCTTCGACCTAACATTTATTTCCTGTATTGTATATGCTTTTTAATCCGTTTTTTATTATTGTTGTACTGTTGTCTATGCCAATAAAGGCTTGCTTCTGCTTCTGTACTGCCCCAAGTGAAGGGACAAGCAGGAGCAAAGACCAGGATCCGGAGACGTAGATGATGGGAGGGAAGCATTTAGCCCATCCGTCCCCATAAGTGTATCATTTAGGCCATTTCCGCACGGTCCAAATATCCTGAGATGGGCAAGTGAAATATCCTAGTTCGTGCAAGTTTTCTGCACTGTTCCCAGTGCCAAAGCGGACCTGCCCCGGTGTTGTCCCATGATATTTCCCTTATCCCAGGATTTTCAAAAATCACCAAATTGGTGATTCTTTTCAAATATCCCGGGGTGACCCCACTGCCGTGCAAACACCACAGGAGCGGAACCGGTTTATTTTTCCCACCTCGCCGCTCTGGGTCGACATATATGCCACCTTTCCCCTTTGGAGAGCTTATAGTCAGCAAAAGAGAAAGGAAAGGAAAGCACAGAAACAGGTTGCAAGTTTGTGCGCGTGTCTGCATCTGAGTTCCATTCAATCAAAGAAATATTAACACAGCCTAAGAACAAAAGCGTGGCACCTTTCCTTTGGTTGTTATGACGGCTGACAATCAATAGCAATAATAATTTAGAGTCATGTGACACCTTAAGCACTAACCATTTGTTTATTGTTAGCCATTAAGGTACTACATGACTCCTAATAATTTTTTTGCCACTGATCTGTGAGCTTTCCTAACTGATTGGCCAAAAGTGGAATTAAGTTTTCTGTCCCACTTTGTACTAGGGCCATGGTGGTGAACCTTTGGCACTCCGGATGTTATGGACTACAATTCCCATCAGCCCCTTCCAGCATGGCCAATTGGCCACTATTATTAAATTTAAAATCATATGTTACATCTATGGATTTTGCTTTCCAACTTGACAGTTCATTTGTAAAAATATAAAATGGATTAAAAGGGTTTAGCCATTCAATTCAAAGACAAATTTGTAAAACAGATACCATTTGACTATATTTAAGATCCAACACCAGGAAATATCTAGCACTTCCCAATTTAGTTCTATTTGCTAAAAGGATATATCCACTCCTCAGGCTCTGGAGAATTACTAATTAAAACAACAGGATAATTAAATTTTCCTAATATTAAAATAAGTAAATAAATAACATTGAGCCTTTACATATGCATTTTATAATAACCTGAGGTGCCATGGCTGAAGAGTATTACTCATTTATATATAGTTTTTATTTGCATGATAACTGATTTCATTCAACTTTGCGTTCAGTATCTTTGGCTGAAAAATTATCATATTGAATTTCCATGCAAAAAGTTCCATTCATAAAGTTACACATCTCTTAGGTACATGACCCTTAACAAGTAGCTGGCTAATCTCCCAAGCATTGTAGTCCATAACATCTGGAGTGCCAAAGGTTCGCCACCACTGTCTAGGGCAGGGGTAGGGAACCTGCGGCTCGAGAGCCGCATGCGGCTCTTCTGCCCTTGCACTGCGGCTCCACGAGCCGAGCTGCCGGCTTCATCCTTGCGCGCCCTGCAGGCAGCAGGGCGAGCGCACCAATCACCTGTGGCCGGCTGGGCCATACGCTTCCTCTCTCGCCCGCCCTGTTGGTGCGGGGCGGGCGCTTTCCCGGCGGCCGGCGAGGCCAAGTTGCCGGCTTCGTCCTTGCCTGCCCTGCAGGCAGCGGGCGCACCAATTGCCTGCAGGCGGCTCGGCAGCGCCGCGGGCTTCCCTCTCGCCCGCCTTGTTCGAGCAGGGCGGGCGCTTTCCCAGTGGCCGGCAAGGCCAAGCCGCTGGCCCCATCCTTGCCCGCCCTACAGGCAGCAGGGCGGGTGCATCCATGCGCTTCTCAGAATGAGTAGAGTAAAAGGTTAAAAAGCCCAATATATACAGTGTTATCTTTATTTTAAATGTCAAAAATTATTTGCGGCTCCAAGTGTTTTCTTTTCCCGTGGAAAACGGCTCCAAATGGCTCTTTGAGTGTTAAAGGTTCCCTATCCCTGGTCTAGGGCCATGTTTGCGCATGCGGGGATTCACTTGCGGTGTAAATACGTGTGGGACAAACTGGAGTACTATTTCCCTGTCCTAACTCAGCTCCTGGGAAGAAACGGGCAGCCGTGCGGAGGGAAAAACTGGGACAAAATAGACCCGGTTTGTAAGATACCAGTTCTAACCTGATATAATTGTGCCGTGCGGAAACTGCCTTATTCAGTTTATGGGGGACTTTTCTGCCCAGCTGTGCGAGTCACAGCTAACTCTTGTATTGTTCAGTGCAGCATAGGTACAGTTTGCTTCCCTTTTGTGGTCCGAAATCACTTGGCATGTGGGGAACGCAACCACTTAATGCACCGGGTTCACACATGAAGATTTGAGTGGTTTCCCTCTCTCCTAGGCTGCTGCCAGCTGCCAAAACTACCTCCGTGGTTTTAAGCCACAAGCTTTCCTACAAAGTCTAATAAATGCAAGCATGTTGGAAGGGAGCGCGGCTTTGGGCAAAATCCCATGTGTGCCTCTGATGTCTGAATAAGGGCCACTCTGGCCCATAAGAACATAAGAACAAGCCAGCTGGATCAGACCAGTGTCCATCTAGTCCAGCTCTCTGCTACTCACAGTGGCCCACCAGGTGCCATTGGGAGCTCACATGCAGGATGTGAAAGCAATGGCCTTCTGCGGCTGTTGCTCCCGAGCACCTGGACTGCTAAGGCATTTGCAATCTCAGATCAAAGAGGATCACGATTGATAGCCATACATCGACTTCTCCTCCATAAATCTGTCCAAGCCCCTTTTAAAGCTATCCAGGTTAGTGGCCATCACCACCGCCTGTGGCAGCATATTCCAAACACCAATCACACGTTGCGTGAAGAAGTGTTTCCTTTGATTAGTCCTAATTCTTCCCCCCAGCGTTTTCAATGGATGCCCCCCTGGTTCTAGTATTGTGAGAAAGAGAGAAAAATTCATCTCTGTCGACATTTTCTACCCCATGCATAATTGTATAGACTTCAATCATATCCCCCCTCAGACGTCTCCTCTCCAAACTAAAGAGCCCCAAACGCTGCAGCCTCTCCTCATAGGGAAGGTGCTCCAGTCCCTCAATCATCCTCGTTGCCCTTCTCGGCACTTTTTCTATCTCTTCAATATGCTTTTTGAGATGTGGCCCAGCTCATGAATTGTTCCTACCTCTGTGTGTGCTTCTCTTGTGGCTGCATTACAAAAAAAACCCCTTCAAAACTGTTTCTATCCCGCCCATCAGTAGGAAAACACAGACTCAGGGCAAGGCTGTGGTAAGACACACCCATCTCCAAAAAAACGCAGGCCAGGCCAGGGTGTGATTTTTGGAGAGGGAAGGGTTTCTGCTCAAGTGTAAGGTCTTGGCGCAGCGATCAATAAATTGACTCTGGATGTAAAATCAGAAGCCTTTATTGGATTGGCAACAAGGACTCAAACTGCAGGAATTTAGATCTGGGAAACTTGGCTCCTGCAAACATATTTATTCCCTTCTTTTCCTGCTCGGACACCCCCTCCCATCTTCCCACAGATTAATAGAACAGCAAGGTGTGAAAAGCTTTGTTGTGTACTGAGTGTCTCAAGGCCAAGCGATAGTCTTCTGACAGGAGTCTCCGCACCTTCCTCCCCCCTTCCTGAGACCCTAGACCAGTGATGGCGAACCTTTTTGAGATCGAGTGCCCAAATTGCAACCCAAAACCCAACACGGCAATTTAACCTGAATACTGAGGTTTTCGTTAAGAAAAAATGGTTGGCTCTGAAGCGTGCGTTACTTAGGAGTAAGCTTGGTGGTAGTTGTTGGCTTTGCTTTGAAGCAACCATGCAACTCTTCAAATGGGTGAATCATGACCCTAGGAGGGTTTACTCAGAAGCAAGCCCCATTGCCAGCAACCGAGATTACTCCCAGGTAAAGGATCGCGCTTTAGTTCTTTGCATGAAAAATCAGTGGGGTTTAACAGCGCGTAACAGGGTTACCTGCACTGCTTCCCCAAAACTAGGTCTTAGGTTTAATGCTAATAATCGAGCCCAGCAGCCGAGGCCAGCCTAGATGTGTTGGGGGGGGGGAGTGATTTTCCACCCCCATATGATAAACTCTGTTTGTGCGTGCCCACAGGGAGAGCTCTGAGTGCCACCACCTTACCAAGCAGAGAGATTTAGAACGAAAGGTCAGTTAACACATTATAGATAGGTAGAGGACCTTGAGGTCTGAATGGTTTGATACCAGGGAAGGCAGGTTCCACGAACAGTATTTCTCTTGCCGTGCAGCAGCCTCCTCTTTCTCCCTTCTCCCCTTCCCATGCAGGATTTCCGCAACGTTGATTTGCTAATCATCATGGGCACCTCCCTCCAGGTGCAGCCGTTCGCTTCTCTTGTTAGCAGGTAGGCAAGACCTTGCGGCGTGAAAGTGATAAAGCTAGAGCTGGGGGGGGGGGGGGGGGGGGGGGGCAGGAGGCAGAATCCTAGCTTTTCACGGGTTGTCGGCATTCCTTTGCTTCTCTCTCTCTCTCTTATCCATTCCAGGGTCCCCACGAACACTCCCCGTCTCCTGATCAATAAAGAAAAGACTGGGGAGGTAAGACCTGACTTGGCGCCTTCGTCCTTTGGAACGCAACAGCTCAGTTTCAGAGGAAAAACCTGTGAACAGGGCAGGGGCTGTTGCAGTTAGAACAAGGAGGATATTTTCCACACTACCTCCTTCTACTTTGTTGTTTAAGGAAAGGGTGGGAGGAGCACGTCAGCAAGGTTGGGGATGTTGTGGTTACCAGCCTTCTGCACCTTCGTCCTTTTGGGCGGGGGAAGAAAGGAGCCTGCGCAGGCCACGAGCCAGACCATTTCCGAGGAAGCAGATGTTTGCATAGGCCGTTGCCAAGGGGTGGCAGAAGCTGTGCCCACAAGGCTAAGACCTCAGGGTGATTTCAGCAAGGTCCCAGGGAGGATGGAATGGAAGCTTTTGAGAAACGCACTGATGGCCACCTGAAGACAGCATTCCTGGTCTTCTTTCCCTGGTAGAAAGAGCAAAGGCAAGAATACAATCAATGAGACGAGAGCAGGGTTGACCGAACCCCAAAAGAACTTGCCAAACCACCAGGAATCAATGAAAAAATGTTAATTGTAATGGGACATTGTACTAACAGGCTAGCAAACAATAAGAACAATAATAATCTAGCAAACAACAAGAACCAATAATAATCATATCATGAGTCCATGAAGTTCTTCTGATCGTCTTAATGCGTTTCTATTCATTCACATTCAATGGAAAAATAAGTCGAAGTATGGTGGAGCCGCGGTGATTTGTTCTTGTTGTTTGCTAGATGATTATTGTTCTTATTGTTTGCTAGCCTATTAGTACAATGTTCCATTACAATTAACATTTTTTCATTGATTCCTTGCGGTTTGGCAAGTTCTTTTGGGGTTCTTCTTTCCCTGGTCCCTTCCCTAAGAGGCTGCTCCTCAGAACCACAGAGTCCTCATCAGTCCATCCCCCCCTCCCCTTGCCAAATAATATGTGGTCAGTGACGTAGGTACAGATTTTTATGGGGTGTGTTCAGGGGGGCACGCCCCCACGCCTCCCCAAGCCCCCGCCCCAGCCTCGCTGCTTATAAGAGCTGCTCTGCGAGGCCGGGGACAGTAGACTCCCCTGCCCTGCCCTGCCCTGCCCTGCCCTGCCTGCCCCACCCCCTCCCCCACCAGCTAGGCTATCAGCCGGCAGTCCCTTCTGCCCTCCCCTCTGGGCAGAGGCGTAGCTAGGGAAAATGGAGCCCGGTGCAAAATCTGAGTTTTGCGCCCCCCCCCCCAATGGGCAGCTGCTGTGATGCTGGAATCCACCCCCAAACATCATCATTTTCAATGGTGTTTAAACTGGGGAGCCCAGATTCTGCTTTTAAATCCACCTTAAAGGGAGAATCTGGGGTTCCCAGTTTAAACAACATTGAAAGTGATGCTGTTTGGGGGTGGATTCTCCCCCACCCTGAAACAGCATCACTTTCAATGTTTAAACTGGGGACCTCAGATTCTCCCTTTAAATCCATGCTAAAGGGGGTGGATTTAAAAGGCGAATCTGGGGAAATTTGGGGGTGCCTGCTGTCAGGGGTGCAATGGTTAAGCTAGCAGCACCAACCTTTCAGGGTATCTTTAGGAGACTCTCCTGATGATACCACACAGGTTTGGTGAAGTTTGGCTCAGGGGGTCCAAAGTTATAGACCCTCAAAGGTGTAGACCCCATCTCCTATTAGCTCCCATTGGAAACAATGGAGGATGGGGGCACTCCCTTTGGGAGTCCATAGCTTTGGACCCCCTGAACCAAACCTCACCAAACCTGGGTGGTATCATCAGGAGAGTCTCCCAACAAATCCCTGAAATTGTGGTGCTGCTAGCCCAGGGGTAGGGAACCTGCGGCTCTCCAGATGTTCAGGAACTACAATTCCCATCAGCCCCTACCAGCATGGCCAATTGGCCATGCTGACAGAGGCTGATGGGAATTGTAGTTCCTGAACATCTGGAGAGCCGCAGGTTCCCTACCCCTGTGCTAGCCTAAAAACCGCACCCCCTGCAGGCCAAAAACTGAAAAACACTAAAAATACAAAAAAACACAAATGGGGCGGAGCTTCGGACATGTAATGGGGGGTTTGAACCCGAGAAACCCTCCCTTACCTACATTCCTTGTAGGTAAGGGTTCTTCCATGTTACCCTGTGAGATAGATTAAGATGAGATGGCCCCAATTCAGTTTGTGGTAGAGTGAGAATTTTCTCTTCAGTCTGGATTTCCCCCGACCTTTTAATTGGATCCCCAGCCTTGCTTCCGTCGGCACCCCTCCTTGTCCAGAGTGCTCTGCCAGTGTTCCTCTGCAGCAAGCAAGAACAGCATCTCTCAGTGAAGTGAGAATCTCTTATCAATCTTTAGCACGAGAGGAGAAAAAAAATTACACAGAGGAAGTGGGCAAATCAGGATGGAGATTTAGGCCCAGGATCCAAGCGTTGCGCTGCTTGCTTCAGCACCCTCTCTCCCCCCTTTCTGTTTGGTGGCAGAGTGAGCCCTTAATGGCCCTGATGGGCTTCGGATGCGGGATGGACTTTGACTCCGAGAAGGCATACAGGCAAGTTCCTGTGGGGCCCAGAGGCGGAAAGGGAGAAGGGACTGCCGTGGGTACCGCCGTGGGGCACGGAATAACGACATGGAACCAAGAGGAATGGGGTGGATTTGAGGCTTGGGATCACAGAGTCCCCTGGCGTGGATGGCTCCCTGTGACCAGTGTGGGCCTTGATCACCCCCTTTTGTAAGAGATTTATGCAAGGCCGGGTAGAAAAGCAAGGTGCGAGCCACGCTTTAGGGATGGCCGCAGAAGGCTGAGTGGCCATGCTACTGCTTGTCTCCCCTGCCCACAAGAAGGAGAAGAAGAAGAGTTTGGATTTATATCCCCCTCTTTCTCTCCTGCAGGAGACTCAAAGGGGCTGACAATCTCCTTGCCCTTCCCCCCTCACAACAAACACCCTGTGAGGTGGGTGAGGCTGAGAGAGCTCCGAGAAGCTGTGACTAGCCCAAGGTCACCCAGCTGGCGTGTGTGGGAGAGCACAGGCTAATCTGAATTCCCCAGATAAGCCTCCACAGCTCAGGCGGCAGAGCTGGGAATCAAACCCGGTTCCTCCAGATTAGATACACGAGCTCTTAACCTCCTACGCCACTGCTGCAGAAAATTTCATCAAGGAATCACCTCCCCCTCCCCAAATCCTTGCTGCTTAGTAGGAAGCCTGTGAGTTTTGGGATTTTTCTTCTACTGCTCCTGGTGGGAACCTGAACTTACACCTGGGTCATCTGTCCTGCATCGTCATTGGCCGGGGAGCCCTCATTACTACAAAGCATAGGGAGGTCACTTGTTTGGGTCGGGGTGTCAAACAGGGACTCGGATCAGGGCCATGAGCCCGCTGAGGCAATCCCCCCTTCCCACTTCGGGCCTAGCCAGTTCATCAGGGCAGATCGGGAGCGGGGGGGGGGGGGATTGCCTCAGCTGGCTTGCAGGCCCAATAAGCCCACTCAAGATGAGGCAGCCACCCACCCCCAGTGCCAATCTGGGCTGGGGAAACTATTGGGGGCTCACCAGCCATCCTTTCCCCTCAGGCCTGGCCAGACCAAGTCACACTTATTCATATCTGGCCCCCGAAACAAATGAGCTCAACCCCCATGGTTAAGAGAGTTTTAAAAGGGGATGAAGAGTTTGGATTTATATCCCCCCTTTCTCTCCTGCAGGAGACTCAAAGGGGCTGACAATCTCCTTGCCCTTCCCCCCCCCCACAACAAACACCCTGTGAGGTGGGTGGGGCTGAGAGAGCTCCGAGAAGCTGTGACTAGCCCAAGGTCACCCAGCTGGCGTGTGTGGGAGTGCACAGGCTAATCTGAATTCCCCAGAGAAGCCTCCACAGCTCAGGCGGCAGAGCTGGGAATCAAACCCGGTTCCTCCAGATTAGATACACGAGCTCTTAACCTCCTACGCCACTGCTGCTCTGCACAAGTACACACACCTCTGTTGTTGTTGTTTGTTAAAGTCAACTGGCTGCTGCCTGCACCCACATCCTGTCTATAAAGTGGGCTCTCTTTGAAGAACATGAGCTCATTTATTCCCAATGAGTTTGTAGGCTGGGGGGTTCCCACTGTTCCCAGTATGAGAGGGAGCATCTTTGAAGCAAACTGCTTTCTTTGATGCTAGTGCATCCCCCAGAGGGACGAGCGGGTCAGTGATTGGGTTGCCTGTTCTCAGAAGCTTTTCTCTCTGTGAGTGTGTGTGTGTGTGTTTTGAGACCTTACTCATAAGAACATAAGAACTA
This sequence comes from Sphaerodactylus townsendi, assembly GCF_021028975.2. Lineage (NCBI taxonomy): Eukaryota > Metazoa > Chordata > Lepidosauria > Squamata > Sphaerodactylidae > Sphaerodactylus > Sphaerodactylus townsendi. The sequence goes on along the minus strand of NC_059430.1, from coordinate 129,597,357 downwards.
GCCTGCTGGATCAGACCAGAGTCCATCTAGTCCAGCTCTCTGCTACTCGCAGTGGCCCACCAGGTGCCTTTGGGAGCTCACAGGCAGGAGGTGAAAGCAATGGCCTTCTGCGGCTGTTGCTCCCGAGCACCTGGTCTGTTAAGGCATTTGCAATCTCAGATCAAGATTGGTAGCCATAGATCGACTTCTCCTCCATAAATCTGTCCAAGCCCCTTTTAAAGCTATCCAGGTTAGCAGCCATCACCACCTCCTGTGGCAGCATATTCCAAACACCAATCACACGTTGCGTGAAGAAGTGTTTCCTTTGATTAGTCCTAATTCTTCCCCCCAGCATGTTCAATGGATACCCCCTGGTTCTAGTATTGTGAGAAAGAGAGAAAAATTTCTCTCTGTCAACATTTTCTACCCCGTGCGTAATTTTATAGACTTCAATCATATCTGCATGTAATGGTCTACTTCATGGGGCTAGTAAGGATTCCAGAGAGCACATGGGTCAATTGGGTTGTGTTCTCCAAAACCAGCTCTGACTGTGGAGCACTTGCTGTTCTGAGCCAAACCACAGTTGCTCACGGCTCCCTTCTCCTCCTCCCTCAGGGATGTGGCCTGGCTTGGAGACTGCGACGAAGGCTGCCTGGCATTGGCAGAACTCCTGGGATGGAAGGTATCTGTCCTGTTAAGGGGTATAAATTGGGCACCCCCTGACTGGGCTCCTCCTGGGAAAAACAAACAGAAGAAGAAGAGTTTGGATTTATATCCCCCCTTTCTCTCCTGCAGGAGACTCAAAGGGGCTTACAATCTCCTTGCCCTTCCCCCCTCACAACAAACACCCTGTGAGGTAGGTGGGGCTGAGAGAGCTCCGAGAAGCTGTGACTAGCCCAAGGTCACCCAGCTGGCGTGTGTGGGAGTGTACAGGCTCATCTGAATTCCCCAGATAAGCCTCCACAGCTCAGACGGCAGAGCGGGGAATCAAACCCGGTTCCTCCAGATTAGATACACGAGTTCTTAACCTCCTTTGCCACTGCTTGGCTCCCTCCAGTATCCGCAAGGTGACTTGCCCTCCTCAGCTGGGTGGCTTGGCTCCTGGCCCCCCGCCCACCCTTCCTTTCTTTTCTTTCCTCCAGGATGAGCTGGAGAAACTGGTGAGGGAGGAGCACGCCGCTATAGATGCCAAGTCGAGCCAGGCTGTTGGAGACGGGGCTAGCGCTTCCGGCGCTCCAGCAAAGGAAGCAAAGCAGTCGCTGTCTGCAAAGAAGAAAAGCCCTCCGGGCGGCAAAGAGAACTAAAGAGACTAAGTAGGATTGTGGGTCCAGTTGCATTGAAAATTAAAGCCAACTGGCCACGGGCGAAATGACCCTTTTGGCCTCCCAGCCTTCTCTCCTTTCATTTCCTGCTGGAACGCAACCTTCTGGGAGGCCACCAAGTGTGGTTTCTCTGGCAGTGCCGCAGTGGGAATTTCAAGAATACGGCGGGTAACGGAATGGCGTAGAAGCAAGAACGGCGGCGGTCCCACTTTGTGAAGACTTCTCTCTTCTGACTTTTGGTGGGGGGGGGGGGTGTTTGCTTGAAGTCCCTCGTTTCCAAAATTCTGGGTGAAATTCTCCAATCAGCAACATGATGGGTTTGGGTACCTTAATCAGGTTTTGATGATTTTTTAATCCCCTCGCCCCCGGCTGAAGGCAAGAAGTTCTAATGAATTGGGTGAGGTGAATCCACCCAGTGTTACTCTTCACACTGCTCTGTCCCTCTGGTGTCCAGCACTTGCTCAGCCCAGGAGAGCAGCTGTGGAAAGTGCCTATAAGGGGGTTACCAACCGGGGTGGTCAACCTATGGCACTCCAGATGTTCATGGACTACAATTCCCATCAGCCCCTGCCAGCATGGCCAATTGGCTGATGGAAATTGCAGTCCATGAACATCTGGAGTGCCATAGGTTGGCCACCCCTGAACCAACCCTTGTGATTCTTGGAATGTAGCGAATTTTAACAGTGTTCTAAGCTTTCTTTTCTGTCACTCACGTTAAGCTCTCATAAATGGCAATTAAACTCAAGCACCTTGATAACCAAAGAGGATTCAGTCGTTCTTTGCCTGGATGTGGCTCTGCTCCCGCCAGTGTCATCTGCGCATGCAGGCTTGCTGTCTTTTATTTATTTATTTATCTATCTATCTATCTATCTATCTATCTATCTATCTATCTATCTATCTATCTATCTATCTATCTATCTATCTATCTATCTATCTATTTATTTATTATATTTATATACCGCCCTCCCCAAAGGCTCAGGGCGGTGTCCATCAATAGTAAAAACAGCTTAAAACATCGTATTTAATTTATATAAATACATAAAATAACAAAACTCCCGATGGCTTCAGCCCCTCCCTCCCCCTTTATATACCCACGGGAGGCCAGCTGTTCTTATGGCGGAGTTGTCATCATCCCGGCTGGCCAAATGCCTGGCGGAACAGGTTCGTTTTACAGGCCCTGCGGAAACTTTGCAAGTCCCGCAGGGCCCTGATCTCACCCGGAAGCCTGTTCCACTAGGTAGGGGCCAGAGCCGTAAAGGCCCTGGCCCTTGTAGAGGCCAGCCGGATCGCCTTGGGGCCAGGGATCACCAGTAGGTCCGCCTCCGATGAGCGGAGGGGCCTAGAAGGGCGATATAGGGAGAGACAGTCCCTCAAGTAAGCAGGGCCAAGGCCGCGAATGGCTTTGAAGGTCAATACCAAAACTTTACCAAAAACTTTTTAGTGGAGCTGTTTTGCGAACGCAAGCAAAATCAACATCTATCGCTTTTTGTCTTCTGTATGTTATTGTCCTTTCCAAAAGCTGGGAGTGGCTCTCAAATATCCAATAGTCAATGACTTAAAACAGGGGTATCCAACTCTGGCCCTGCAGATGTTCGTGGACTACGATTCCCGCTGATGGGAATTGTAGTCCCTGAACATCTGGAGGACTAGGGTTGGACACCCTGGCTAAAACAAAGCACTAAAACAGTGATGGCGAACCTATGGCACGGGTGCCAGAGGTGGCACTCTGAGCCCTCTCTGTGGGCACGCACACACAAAGGTTGTCATGTGGGGGGTGAAAAATCACCACACACACTAGGCTGGCCTGGCCACTGAGCACGATGTGCGCGCACCGTGGTGAGCAGGGAGGACTCAGCTGGCAGGCCTGATGCCTGTGCTCCGGGCGGCTGCTGCCCGAGGGGGGGGGGCACAGAGGAGGCAGAGATCCTAGAGAGGCACAGCAGTGTGCGCAGGACTTAGAAGAAGCAAGCCTTTATTGGCATAGACAACAGTACAACAGTAATAAAAAACAGATTAAAAAGCATATACAATACAGGTCGAAGGAAATCTACTGGCGTTTAGTAATTTCCAGGAGAAAGTCTGCCACTATCATACAGAGAGAAGGATCAGGGTTGTCCAACAAGTAGTGTAATCTAATTAAATCGGGGAGATGGGGTAAATGTAAAGGAGTAAGATTCACATACTTGGATCTGATTTCCTTGAATCTGAGACAGTGTAGTAATTGGTGGGCCAGAGATTCAACTGAGCCAACGTTACACGGGCACATTCTTTTAGCCTTTTCTTGCTTATTAAATCTGCCATGTAACAAGGCAGAAGGCATAACATTAAACCTGGTGAGCATTATGGTATGTGCGCAGGACTTGATGGCTAGAGCAGGCTGGCCCCTGCTCGAGCGGGTGGGGCGGAGGAAGAGGGAGCCAACCGTTTTTTTTCTAAACTAAAACCTCAGCATTTAGGTTAAATTGCCGGGTTGGCACTTTGCGATAAATAAGTGGGGTTTGGGTTGCAATGTGGGCACTCGGTCTCAAAAAGGTTGGCCATCACTGCACTAAAATGTTCAGGCCTCGACAGACCCCTCAAAAGCTGCCCCGTTGCTGCTCTGTAGTTGCGGAGCATCTGTTCATGTAGTCCAGGGGTGGGCAATTTTTTTTCCCATGGGGCCGCATAAGAAACAGAAAATATTGTGGAGGGCCGGGCCAAAAGGCAGGGGGGCGAGGCGCTTTTGAAAGCCCCGCAGAAGCCGGCAGCCAAGGCGACCGGCTTCTGCGGGGCTTTCAAAGACGCCTCGCTCCCCAGCACGGCAGGGGGGCCAGTCAGGGTCATCCGGCGGGCCGGATGTGGCCCGCGGGCCGTATAATGCCCAGATCTGATGTAGTCGGTTCGTGCTGAAGCTATCCTGATGTTGCACCTATGTAGTGAATCAAGTGACTGCATTGTTCCCAAATGTAAAACCTGCTTTACCATGTGAACAAAGCTGAGTTTTGGCAAAGACGATGCGATTGGGGGCTGCTTCCGGCCTTGGCCTCGAGTGTCATGCGCCCCGAACAATCCTTTCTGGTTTGTATCCTTTTACGAATAGTTGTGCTTCTGCCAGAAGGTGGCAGCATCTCTACAGGGTGCGAGGACTTCATTCAGAAGGCTGGTGTTTGCAGTGCAAACAAGTCCTAAACAAGTCTCCTCCGAATCATGCTGCGGTCTACTCATTGGTGCTTATGTAACCTCAGCTTGTGGATTCTGTGGGGCAGAACTTGGAATGAGTTTGCACCAACAATTTTAAAAAACAAAATGGTTTTACTTTTGGAAGAAGAAGAAGAGTTTGGATTTATATCCCCCCTTTCTCTCCTGCAGGAGACTCAAAAGGGGCTGACAATCTCCTTGCCCTTCCCCCCTCACAACAAACACCCTGTGAGGTGGGTGGGGCTGAGAGAGCTCCGAGAAGCTGTGACTAGCCCAAGGTCACCCAGCTGGCGTGTGTGGGAGTGTACAGGCTAATCTGAATTCCCCAGATAAGCCTCCACAGCTCAGGCAGCAGAGCGGGGAATCAAACCCGGTTCCTCCAGATTAGATACATGAGCTCTTAACCTCCTACGCCACTGCTGCTCCTCTTTCTTAACATATAACATATAACATCAACATTTAACATCACACTTCAAGGCCTTGTTCAGGTTGCATTTTTAGGTCCTTATATTTACAGTCAACTGATACTGCCCAGTCCAATTCTTCTTTGCAAGCGGGTTGGCTCCTGAAGACTCCAAGGGCTTGATGGACAGGATTCAACATGAGGAAGGTTTCCAGGAGAACTCTCACCCATTACAAACATAAAAAGAACCCTGAAACAATAAACTCCAACATTTACAACATAGCAAAAAAATAAACTACCACCTCCCCAGTAGTTCCCAACAATATTGCAGTTACCTTAACAAGGTGTTAAGGGCTTATAGAAATCAAGGTCCGAGTCTGGTAGCCTTGTCTCCTCCAAACTACATGAGCTCTGCAGCCTTCTCCTGCTTTGGGTCTCCACCCCTTTCTGGGTCAACCCATTCTGAGCATGGGGGATACACTTACTCCAACAAAAGTGTGTTTAGGACTACATAGATAACATAGTGTTTAGTCACTGAGCTTCAAGACCTGGAGTTCACACACCCTGTCTGCTGGGGCTCCTGGAAAAATAACTTGCTCTGTCCCCTCCCCTCTTCGTGACGTTTTCAAACAGCGCTACCGGATGGCTATTTTCAGGTGTGCACATAGAAAAGCCGCTGTCTGCCTCGCACAAGCTGCCTCGTGTGTTTCTTCAGGCATTTCTTTGAGATCAGCTTGAGCCAGAAGCTTGCATTCTTCTTTATAACTCACGTGTTGACTCTGCTCCTGTATTCTGGACTCCACGGTGCGATTGTGGCTACCCAGGCTTCTAGCCCCATGTTGCAACTCGGGTATTCGGATTCCTAACACAAAAGAAGAGAGTCCAAACTTGCCACTAAAACAAAGTTCAATTTACGTTAACTTTGGAATTGTGGTACTAGAAACTTTTTTGTCTCTTGGAAGAAGAAGAAGAAGAAGAAGAAGAAGAAGAAGAAGAAGAAGAAGAAGAAGAAGAAGAAGAAGAAGAAGAAGAAGAAGAAGAAGAAGAAGAAGAAGAAGAAGAAGAAGAAGGAGGAGGAGGAGGAGGAGGAGGAGGAGGAGGAGGAGGAGGAGTTTGGATTTATGTCCCCCTTTCTCTCCTGCCGGAGACTCAAAGAGGCTGACAATCTCCTTGCCCTTCCCCCCTCACAACAAACACCCTGTGAGGTCGGTGGGGCTGAGAGAGCTCCGAGAAGCTGTGACTAGCCCAAGGTCACCCAGCTGGCGTGTGTGGGAGTGCACAGGCTAATCTGAATTCCCCAGATAAGCCTCCACAGCTCAGACGGCAGAGCTGGGAATCAAACCCGGTTCCTCCAGATTAGATACATGAGCTCTTAACCTCCTACGCCACTGCTGGTAGGTAATTTTTTGTTGTTGCGTGCCTAACGCCTTTTAGATTACAACTGAGCACCTGAAAATTCTCTGCAATCAGGAACTCTCGGCAGCAACGGGAGACGTGCTTATTGAACTGTCGTTCCTTACTGGGGTCAATGTACCTTGAAGAGCAGGAAGTAACTTCTCTAGCCAAGTCCTGGGATTCCCCCTTTTGTGTGTTTCTTGGGGGCATACCTCGTTGAGCGTACAGCTTCCTTGAACTCGAGGAAACATCCACAGGTAAAAGCTCAGTGGCTCTCCTGATCTTCTGAAACTGTGGAAGAGACCCGGTGCATTGCCTTGGCGGAGAAGACCAGGTCGCGAGGTTAGACATTCTAATGGGTATGTTGGGGGGTTGACTGCTTTCTATTGGCAAAAAACGAGATACCTCTTCTGCATCCAACTTAGGTGTCAAATTTGCAGTCCTCCAGATGTTATGGACTACAGTTCCCATCATCCCCTGCCAGTGTGGTGCTGGCAGGGGATGATGGGAACCTTAGTCCATAACATCTGGAGGACTGCAAATTTGACACCTGTGCAAATCTACACCAACAGCTCTAATGGGACTTTGCCGATTCAAAAGGTTGAGTGGCAGAGCTCTCCAGATTTATCTATTACAGCAGTGGTTCTCAACCTTCCTAATGCCGCAACCCTTTAATACAGTTCCTCATGTTGTAATGACCCCCAACCCTAACATTTATCCATTTTACAGATGGAGAACACTGATGCAGAGAGTCTTAGGCGACCCCTGTGAAAGGGTCGTTCGACCCTCAAAGGGGTCCTGACCCCCAGGTTGAGAACCACTGTATTACAGGCTGTCTTGTTAACTTTGAAGTCTGATCGTACAAAGTAGTTAGGTGTAAGTTCTTTGAATTATAACCAGCAAGCCGGACCAAAGACCTTCAGAGCATTTTCCCTTTTACTGAAAAAGGAATTGCTCTCTTTATTATGTGAGACATTGAGAATACAGGCATGTGAAAAATTACTCCTACAATATTACTACAAAAATTACTCCTAACAATAAGAGCTAAAATGATCAAGGTTCCTAACATTGTTTAACCGTATTATGTTAAGTAATATTTCTAAATCCAAACTGGGGTTCAGTTTTCCCTCACTGATTTCAAGAATTATCACTCACCTAATGTTCTTCTGAGACTTCCATTCAGAGAAATCTAACTTGCTTGTCACAATAATGCATTTTCTTTTTTTTTTTAGTATCTTATCTTCTTCTAAATCTCTTCTATCATAATAATGTGATTACTGTTTAAATAAGTGATCGGGTCTTAATTCAGTATGAGATAATCAAAGCAAGTCGAAACAGGAATAACATCTGATGTGCCCTCTTTAATTTTCCTAAAGGACGATGAGAAGGCCAATCTTAACTCTTAACCTCTATTAAAAAGTAATTAATCCAACTTTTCTGTAACTGTTTCAGTTCAAGTAAACGTAAAAGAACCTTAAAGCAAACAGAGTTCACTGACAGTTGAAGAGTGGGTGAACTCACACACAGCTAGCTTGCATAATCCGCAAGAAAAACTGGTGAAGTAATCAGATACCGCTACATTCTCACTCCTTACCTAACCGGCGCTCAACGGCAGGCTCTGTGGAGAAGAGATCTCAAGGTTTCTGGCTGAGCCGACGCTTTGTATATCTTTATAAATAAAAGCAAGCAAAAGGAAAACCAACTACAAAGTCGCCTGCCTGCATATGTAGTGGCAGGAGCAGCAGTGGCGTAGGAGGTTAAGAGCTCATGTATCTAATCTGGAGGAACCGGGTTTGATTCCCAGCTCTGCCGCCTGAGCTGTGGAGGCTTATCACGGGAATTCAGATTAGCCTGTGCACTCCCACACACGCCAGCTGGGTGACCTTGGGCTAGTCACAGCTTCTCGGAGCTCTCTCAGCCCCACCTACCTCACAGGGTGTTTGTTGTGAGGGGGGAAGGGCAAGGAGATTGTAAGCCCCTTTGAGTCTCCTGCAGGAGAGAAAGGGGGGATATAAATCCAAACTCTTCTTCTTCTTCTTAGTGTTGTGATCTGTTGCTTTGACTCTCTCCAATCGCTTGGGGAGCCCTTTGGTGGGTTTGCGTGACGGCTTTCTGCTCTGCACCACTCGGGGCATAAAGACATACATTACGTTGACCTTGGCCTGTGTTTCTATCATAACAATTGAGTCTATTTCCTGGTAGCAACAAAGCGGCCTTTGATTGCCAGATGACAGGCATATTTCCATGAAACTTACGAGAAAGCACTGACGTCGCTCCCCAGTTGAATGGTTAGCATTTTTAATAGTCGTTTCATTGTTCAAAGCGCCTTGCATATATTAACCTGGTCACAACAGCCCTGTTATGTGGGCCAGCGTTATTTACTTATGATATCGACGCTGTGCAGTCTGTTGACCGATTCTCAAGGCAGCTTGAGACCCTGAAGCAAATCTGAGGAATACAATCCAGGTCGGTCAAATAATGAATTGGGCATCGGCGCTTTTGGGAGACTGTTGCCCCAGTTTGACCTAGGCTCATTTCGCACATGCAGAATAATGCGTTTTCAAACCACTTTCACAACTGTTTGCAAGTGGATTTTGCTATTCCGCACAGCTTCAAACAGCACTGAAAGCAGTTTGAAAGTGCATTATTCTGCATGTGCGGAATGAGCCCTAGAAAGGCCCAACAACTGTCTCCAACAGGTGCTCAGAATTCCCAGAATTCCCCTGTGCCATGTTGGGGGAATTCAGCAAGGTTGCATGCTGGAATCTGTAAAGAGCGACAGCCAAGATGGCAGCGCCCAATCCTCCTGGCCAGCAAGTTGCTTCACGGACCAGAGTCCTGGAATTTGACCTGCCTCATTTCTCTGGTTCTGGCCATTCTTCCCTCTCGATGCCACCTGGGAAACAGTGTGCCCTCAAGTCTGGTCAGTTTTAGTCCCATTAATTTGGGTCGTTTCCTGTGAAAAGCCAGGTGTACAAACTCCTGACAGGTGCTACCAATCTTGATCCTCCTTGATCTGAGGTTGCAAATGCCTTAGCAGACCAGGTGCTCAGGAGCAGCAGCAGCAGCAGAAGGCCATTGCTTTCATATCCTGCACGTGAGCTCCCAAAGGCACCTGGTGGGCCACTGCGAGTAGCAGAGGGCTGGACTAGATGGACTCTGGTCTGATCTGTTCTTATGTTCTTGCGTGTGTGTGTGTAAGTGTAAGAACTCAAAATAGCTGACCTTGTTCAAAAAGGTGCTTTAGACAGAACCCAGCTTCGTTCCTCCACCTCCCTTTTGCCTTCTCTGCCTTTTTTTTTTTTTTTTGGTTAACGCGAGCGCTGCGTCTGGAGGCCACGTGAAGGCAGTTGGCGGAGGTGTCAACCACATCCCTCCCGTTGTGCCTTCCAGACCTGCTGCTCTCCATCATCAGAGGCTGATTTCCCCCGTTCGCATCTCTCTTCCCCCCGCGAGAGCTTCTGGAGGCTGCTCGCCTGCCCCCTGAAAGGTAAGACGAGCGTCGCATCTTGCTCTTGGGCCCTCGAGTTGCGTGGGGTGGCCTTTTGCGTGGGGTGGAGCAGCAGTGGCGTAGGAGGTTAAGAGCTCGTGTATCTAATCTGGGGGAACCGGGTTTGATTCCCAGCTCTGCCGCCTGAGCTGTGGAGGCTGATCTGGGGGATTCAGATTGGCCTGCGCACTCCCACACACGCCAGCTGGGTGACCTTGGGCTAGTCACAGCTTCTCGGAGCTCTCTCAGCCCCACCTACCTCACAGGGTGCTTGTTGTGAGGGGGGAAGGGCAAGGAGATTGTCAGCCCCTTTGAGTCTCCTTACAGGAGAGAAAGGGGGGATATAAATCCAAACTCTTCTTCTTCTTCTTCTTTTGTTTGGGTCAAACGGCAAATGGGCGCCCATCAGTTAGTTGCTGGGGTAGCTAATCAGAATCCTCAATCTGCAAAGCAATCCCCAAGGTGCTCAGCCTTTTCGGTTGCAGGTTGGAACACGTCACTGCAGAACTGCTCTTCAGATGTGGGTGTTTGAGCGCCTCAGCCTTCAGCAGAGTCCTTTACCAAGGCCTGTGCAGAAACCCATTTTGGCTGCCGCCATTTTGCATGCTGGTGTGTTTACACGTGCCCTGCAATCTGCCACGGGGCAAACCCCAGGAATGCTTCTGTGTGTGATCTACTGGAGTAAATTTGCTGGGCATCTGAACAAGAGGTGCTACCTGGGAGTAAGTAACGGGGCTCGCTCTGAATCAAGGAACCGTGACTCAGTGACAGAGCATCTGCGCGGCAGGCAGGGCTCAATTGCAGCATCTCCAGTTAAAGAGATGAGGTGGGAGATCAGCAGGGTTGGGATCCAAAAATTTTAGTAACTGGTTCCCATGGTGGTGGGATTCAAACTGTGGCGTAGCGCCAATGGGGCTGGGCGGGGCATGACTGGGGACATGGCCAGGCATTCCGGGGGCGGGGCATTCCAGGGCGGGGGTGTGGCAAGGACGCAGCCGCCTCGCCGGTCCTTGGGAGGGAAATGAATGCATGCAGGCGCAGGCTGCCACGCACGCCGGTGCACCTCCTGCTAGACTGCTTCAAGTTCTGCGTGCTACTGCTGAGAGGAGGGGCGTAACTAAGGCAAAAATCACGTGGCAAAATCACCAATTAGTAACCCCCTCTCGGCACACACAAATAATTAGCAACCTACTCTCGGGAACCTGCGAGAACCTGCTGAATCCCACCTCTGGAGATCGTGTGAGAGGCCCCATCGAATACTCTGGGCAGTTTCTGCCAGTCTGAGTAGGCAATACCTGAGACCTTCTGTCAAAAGCACATGGCTGGAATCAGCTGGCTGTTGTGGGTTTTCCAGGCTGTGTGTCCGTGGCCTGGTGGTTTTTGCTCCTAATGTTTCAGATGCCCGCAGACCACGGCCACACAGCCTGGAAAACCCACAACAACCAGTTGATTCTGGGCGTGAAATTTTTCGACAGTGCACTTAGTGGAGATGTTCGCTCTCAAGAGCACGGCGTGTTTACCCACAAGTCTCAGAGGCCAGGAGATTGGGAGGTCCTACCAAGAGCCCCTGTCCCCTGTTCTGAAAACCCGAGTCGATCCAGTCTTTCCCAACATGTTTTTATCTTCCAGAATAAAAGGAGCAGCAGTGGCGTAGGAGGTTAAGAGCTCGTGTATCTAATCTGGAGGAACCGGGTTTGATTCCCAGCTCTGCCGCCTGAGCTGTGGAGGCTTATCTGGGGAATTCAGATTAGCCTGTGCACTCCCATACACGCCAGCTGGGTGACCTTGGGCTAGTCACAGCTTCTCGGAGCTCTCTCAGCCCCACCTACCTCACAGGGTGTTTGTTGTGAGGGGGGAAGGGCAAGGAGATTGTAAGCCCCTTTGAGTCTCCTGCAGGAGAGAAAGGGGGGAACATATAAATCCAAACTACCCTCCTCCCTTCCCTTCCTCCTTCCTTCTTTCTTTCTTTCTTTCTTCTTCTTTTTTTTTCTTCTTCTTTCTTCTTCTTCCTCCTCTTTCTTCCTTCTTTCTCTTCCTCCTCCTTCCTTCTTCTTCTTCTTCTTCTTCTTCTCCTTCTCCTTCTCCTTCTCCTTCTCCTTCTCCTCCTTCTCCTCCTCCTCCTCCTCCTCCCTTCTCCTTCTCTTCTTTCCTCCTTCTCCCTCCCTCCCTCCTCCTTCTCCTTCTCCCTCCTCCTCCTCCTCCTCCTCCTCCTCCTCCTCCTCCTCCTCTTCTTCTTCTTCTTCTTCTTCTTCTTCTTCTTCTCCTTCTCCTTCTCCTTTTCCTCCTCCTCTTCCTTCTTCTTCTTCTTCTTCTTCTTCTTCTCCTTCTCCTCCTCCTCCTCTTCTTCCTTCTTCTCCTTCTCCTTCTCCTCCTCCTCCTCCTCCTCCTCCTTCTTCTTCTCCTTCTTCTTCTCCTTCTCCTTCTCCTCCTCCTCCTCCTCCTCCTCCTCCTCCTCCTCCTCCTCCTCCTCCTCCTCCTCCTCCTCCTCCTCCTCCTTCTTCTTCTTCTTCTTCTTCTTCTTCTTCTTCTTCTTCTTCAGAATAAGCAACGGGGAATCGAAAAGCCGTACCTCAGGATGTGGTGTTTTTGAAGTCGTGACAATAGGTTTGTTGTGAAGCATGACCAGCGCTGACCCCGGTGACAACAGAGGACCTGTGGCAAGTGTGTCTGGGTAAGTTGGTTGCCATCTTTGTACGAGACAGTGAGTTGATCAGCCAACTCCTTGCGGAGCAGTTTGGGCAAGCACGTTTGCCGCCAACGGACATTGGTTGAGGACTGACGTAAAGCAAAGTCTTTTCACAAAGTATAGCTTGGCTATATGGCTTTGCAAGGCATACACGAAGTGTAGCACTTTCCATAGCTGTAGGACAGAATAGCTCAGTGATGGCGAATCTTTTTGCGACAGAGTGCCCAAATTGCAACCCAAAACCCACTTATTTATCTCAAAGTGCCAACACAGTAATTTAACCTAAATACTGAGGTTTTTGTTTAGAAAAAACAGTTGGCTCAAGAGGCATGCGTTTCTCAGGAGTAAGCTTGGTGGTAGTCGATCGCTTTGCTTTGAAGCAACCGTGCAACTCTTCCAACGGGTGAATCACGACCCTAGGAGGGTTTACTCAGAAGCAAGCCCCATTGCCATCAACAGAGCTTACTCCCAGGTAAAGGATCACGCTTTAGTTCTTCGCATGAAAATCAGTGGGGTTTAACAGCGCTTAATAGGGTTACCTACACTCCTTCCCCAAAACTAGGTCTTAGGTTTAATGCTAATAATCGAGCCCAGCGGCCCAGGCCAGCCTAGATGTGTTATTGGGGTAACTCTGTTTGCTTGCACGCGTGCCACAGATAAGGTTCTTGAAGAGTGCCACCTCTGGCACCTCGATGCTATAGGATTACGGCCCACATCACTGGAATAGCTAAATAGAACCTCCATATTCAGAGGCAGTGTATCGGTGAACACCACATGTTTGAAATAAACTACACGGAGAGCTGTTTCCTTCATTCCCTGCTTGGGATGCTGCCAGTAGTATCTGGCTGGAAAAAAAATGCCAGGCCTGATGAATTTTTGGCCTTATCCCACCAGAGCTGTTTGGACATTCTTATTGACACATGAGAGTGAGAAAGTACGCATTTCATTTCTTTTTCTATTCCATGGTGTTTTTTTGTTGGTGATTTCTGATTTTAATATTTCGCCATTGATTGTGTAGATGGCAACTTTGGCCAGCACTGCATCGACAATGACAATGAGCCAGGCAGACATCAAAAGTTTTAGATTTTATTGCAAGTGACAGGTTTTCCATAATTGAAGAAAAAATGGCCTCTCTTGGACTGTTAGTGGATTCACTTTGCCCTTTGTCCTATTCAGAAGCTTATAGGAAATTAAAAGGTCAACTATTGGATAGAGAGTTCTCTACCCTAATCACCGCAGCCAAGAAAACGTGCTCCCCCCCTGTATTTTTCTCTCCCATTTGAACTGGGCCACTTGGCACACTACCTGTATTGCTTAATAAACCCTGCTCAAAGGAGAGCCATAATACCGCCAGGTTTAATAGTTATGCCTTCTGCCTTGTTACATGGCAGATTTAATAAGCAAGCAAAGGCTAAAAGATTGTGCCCATGTAACGATGGCTCAGTTGAATCTCTGGCCCACCAATTACTTCACTGTCTCAGATTCAAGGAAATCAGATCCAAGTATGTGAATCGTTAGACTCCTTTACATTTAATCCCGATCTCCCGATTTGAATCTAAGATTACACTACTTGTTGGACCACCCTGATCCTTCTCTCTGTACGATAGTGGCAGACTTTCTCCTGGAAATTACTAAACGCCAATAGATTTCCTTCGACCTGTATTGTATATGCTTTTTAATCTGTTTTTTTTATTACTGTTGTACTGTTGTCTATGCCAATAAAGGCTTGCTTCTCTTCACAAAGTGACAAGAAAGCAACAGAAGGCTGTTCTGAGGCTCTGGCTCTTAAGCC